>NW_020438942.1:19717-66128 GCF_000699045.2 Agrilus planipennis | reverse complement strand
TTTTCTGTGGTTTCCTTGGATCACTTAGGCAAATGCTGGGGCAGTAATATTCCACAGATAATCTTTCATTCTCTTCTGTCTTCATTTCGTCCGTCCCAACTTTCTCACCCGAACCACCACCCACCCATTCCCACGATTCCTGAAAGCAGGCTGAAGAGGGCCTTCCGGCGTAGTCCGGAGGGACTGCCCGCCCACCAGCATTACTGGCTGGTGGGAATGAAACACCAAAAATAAAAAATAATAAAAAGAAATCTTCAGTGAGTTGCTGCCGAGACTTCAAGGTATAATCTTCGCATCACATCTTATCGCATCAATATTTAAAAGTTTCCATATACTTCTTTAGTTTCTCTTAGTGTCTGAATCAAAATGAAGATGAGCTTTGCCATACAAGAAACGCCCGCTCATACCATAAACCTTTAAGATTGATTTTCTCACCTTTCAAAGTTTTGGATTCTCTTGATCGCTGTTGATGTATCGAACTCTTCGTTTACTATCGGAATTATTAATGAGAACCTAACAGGCCAGGTCTCCTCTGTTTTGGTGAATTAAGAGTTTGACGCTGGTCTTCTACTCAGTCGATGACTTCTTTCTGAATTTCTTCCTCAAAGTATTATCGTTGCGATAACTACATATCTTGTCAGTCGACTTGGACGACGAATTTGGTGTGTTAGTTTGTTCATTGAGGACTTTTAGCTTAACTTAGATTACTTTCTTCGAGTTGACGTATGTACCTCTCTTCTTCATAACGGTGGCAAGTATGGAATCAACTCTTGATTTTCCCATAGGTTTAATATAAATAAAAGTGTTTTTTTTCTTATTTGAATTATTAGTGATTAAAAACACCCCAAAAATTGTTTTACTAACACTTTCTGTAATTTTATATGTTGCGTAATGTGTCGTTTGCTGACAACCCTGAATAACCTTACTATAGCTATAATTTTGAGTACTTACCGCTTCATTGCCTGTTGTTTGATAAAGTCCATATCCAAAAACACTGACTACGAATGTGTTAATAATAAAACTGACCAGTAGAGCGATAGCGTTTTCTATAAAATTATACAGTCGAGCATCTTCGATCTTTTCGTGTTTATTTCTGTCTATGTCTCTGGATTTTACGAGGGCTGAGTGGAGATAGAAATTGTGCGGCATAATTACTGCACCCACAACCCCTACGGCTTGAAGCCAAACGGTGGAATCACAATTACTACACCAGGGCACAAACATTCCCTGGAGAACCTCTGACTGGTTGGGTCCAGCGATTACGTATTCATATCCGAATGAAATTCCCATAACGCTAATGAGAATTATGAAAAAGAACTCCAATATTCGTAAACCGAAGTTATCCAGCAACAAAAACGTTATGGTATCCACTATGGTGATCAAACAGCCTCCCCAAAGTGGAATTCTGAAGGAACATTGATAATTATCAAAATCAAAAATATAAAACATTGAGAAAACAACAAGTAGAATCAAAAACCGATAAATTTTAAAGGGTGTTTCGGGTAGGCCTTTAGGTCTTATCAGTTTTCGCTTGGCTTAATATCTTGGAACATCCTCTACTGATGCTGTGCTAGTCTTAAGGCCGTCGTCGGTTGGAGTTGCCTCCTAACGTTTCGCTTCGTTTGAACACAACCAAATCTGGAACCCGATCCTTTGGAACACTCGAATGGTACCGACCGACTTGCCAAGGAACTAATTGAAACGGAGGAAATCTCGTCCTCTACCCACAGGCATAAATACAATTTACGTAGGAGAAGTCGTCAGTTCACATCCAGCATCGGAGACGGAAAGATTTCTGAAGAAGCCCGCTACACGTGCAAGCAAAACGTTAAGAATCAACTCCAACTGATGACGGCCTTTAGACCCAAATCAGAACAGCATCAGCTCACCTACTGTACTTATAAAAGTTGAAAGCAGCAGTGAGAAACTTACACTCGGTTTGAAAGCATGTAAATGGCAATGGCAGTACCAATGATTTCTTGAATATCGGATCCGATAACTGCCACTTCCACCATTATCCATACTACAAATCTCGGTATTTTCCTATATTGGTAATAACAAATTTCAGCCAAGTGCATCCCACTCACAATACCTGCAATTAAAAATTTGGTACAAGAACCTAGTGTCATTTTTCTGCTTCTGCTTTTTATGGAGCATTGATGGAAAGATTCAGTCGTTTAAGCGACGCAAGTGAATAAGGCGTTCAAACTTTCGAAATAACCCGAATAACATTATCCACAATTAAGAGTCCTGATTTATTTATTTGCTTGTTTGAAGTAACTTTCTCGAAGTTCTGTAGAAATTGTGAGATGCGGATAACAATTTTGAAATCGTTCGTCTTCATCATCACGTGAAAGACAAAGTAGAAAATGGAGACTGCGGTGAACTATAAAAGAGGCCCATCGGCTCTATTCTATTTACATCAAAACCTTTTCCCTGTAAGCCGTGCTTCACCTATGTCTAATGTGTCTCGGCACAATCAATGCAGGAAACACGGGTCCACATGGAAACGATTTATAGGCAACAACGATGAGCCTCTCTTCTAGTGCAGCTACCAGCATGCTTGCTGACATTAAAAATCGTTCTTCAGATAACTTCAGAAGGTGCAAGGTGAACATCACCTGTAGAGATTTGCTACTAATTAAGTATACCTAACACAACATTAATCTCTCTATCGGTATTCTGTCGAAACTGCCTGAGGTGTGGCGTGCTGTTTAGAACTAAGGAATTCAAAATTTAAATGCGTGAAAACGTGATGTTCTGTTAAATATAATACCGGCTCATCACCTAGATAGCTCCACAGTGGGTTTAGTTTGAAGTCAATATACTTAAATCGATGAGAATCTTTTGTTCAAAATTGATGAACTCGCATTTAATAGCAAATCTTCACAGATGGTGATCATCACGACGAGTGTAGTTAACTAAAGTTATTTTAAAAAATAAAGAAATAAAACAAATCCCGGAGTTTTGGACTGAAACGATATTTACCTACCAAGAATTGGTTCAGATGTTAATTACAAAACTTATGACGAACAACACGGAAAATTCCTTTATAATGTGTATATCAAATAATATTAGAAATACCTAATTTGGCTGCTAAGGTTTGCATGAATAACCCCAGACATGTACTGATCAAAAGAATCCATAACAGTTTGTATTGTGCGATGCTACCAGACTGTAAATCGCTTTCGATATTTCCTGGATCCAAATATGCTATTGAAACTAAAAACCCTGGACCAGCGAACGCCAAAAGTTTACGAAAGCTGAACCCTGTCTGCCAAGTATTACATGATTATTGTATCTTTTGTCATTCTGTCGGACGAGCTTAATGGACTAATTCTAACTTAATATTTAATTATAAATTTTCTGATCGTTTATGTAGACCTAGATTAGATTACTGTTCGCGAATAGTTAAGGATGTGGGTTGTTCTAGTTTTAGGGAAATGCGATGATTAGCTCAGGATAGGAAAGAGTGGAGGTGCGTGTCCAACCAGTCTTAGGATTGACGATCTTATGATGATAATAAGTTTAGACCATTGCTTAGCATTCGGGAGGACGCCGGTTCGATTCCGGGTCCGTATGCCTTGATCCAAGTTTTTCTGTGCTTTACTTAGATCAGTTAGGCAAATGCTGAGGCAGTAATATTCAACAGATAATCTTTCATTCTTTTCTGTCTTCATTTCGTCCGTCTCATCTTTCTCACCCGAACCAGCACTCACCCATTCCCACGATTCCTGAAAGGCGGCTGAAGAAGGATTTCGACCCTTCCTACCGTTCGGAGGGACTGCCCCCCCCCACCAACACTAGTGACTGGTAGGAAGGAAAGATCCAAGATCCGAATTTTTCGAAAAAATCAGTCGAAGCGATAATAAATGGCTCGAGTTTTTATGGGGAAGTACTACCACCTCAAGGAAATTAACATATACAGAGAAATGATAAGGGGAAATCTATTAAAATAGAGGAGTCAAGATATGTAATGGGACAGAGGGAGATTCTGTGGAGGGACTGGTAAAGGGATTGAGTGTCAAGGTATTTAGAAGGAAGGAGGGAAATAAACGTTCTGGCAAATTTTAGGACGGGGAGTCAGTATAAGGGAGGTAAATTTAGGAAATAGGATAGGACAGAACGTTGAATATGGGATAGGGAGGTAGAATCTCTGAAGGATGTGAGGGTAGTAGACTTGTGAATAAGGATGTGGGTGGATCAAGCTGACTGAAAAAAGATTTAAAGAATGAAGAGTCGCCTTTGCTTTTGAACAGTGAAAGAAGTGTGGCAAGGGAAAGCTTAGTAATACTATCAACATAAATATTCACAGCAACACTCAGTATTATATCATAGAAAATAGCAAAAAAGTGCGCTTAGATTAGGATCATGTCGATCAAACGTTGCCATAAAGATAAATTGAAATATTTGACCGTAAATGAAACATTTTCTCTAATTCAAATATAACTGATTCCATTTAGGAAGTTTGACTTGAGGTAGTTTGACTAGATATGATGAAAACATCTTTTGCATGTCGTACTGTTTAATTATTAATTGTTTAATTAGAAGTTTAAGTGGTTCAAGAAGAGCTTTACTCAGTCTCCCCTTATTTTTAATTTCGAAATCGTTTTAAATTACTAAATCATTAAAATATTTTTATTCCAAGACAGAATGTCTAAAATGTAACATTCATTACAGACAGTTTGTATAGGTACGTCTTCAGTAGGTACTTTTTGCTGTCCTTAGTAGTAAATTAGAAATAAATAATAAATGATGCTTACAAATTCTGTTTCCGGTATTTTTATTTTCCTTCCGTGAAACGTGTCGGTAGTAACGAAAACACTCATTTTTCTGTTCTTGTTCTTTTCGTTATCAATTTCGCTCATTCCCTTGCAGGTAGATCCCGAACGGTATGTTCGCATACAAAGGCTAATAAATAACACTGACGATGAGATTATTTTACTTCGGTAAACATTTACTTTATTTGGGAACGTCTTTTATAATTGCACATTTATTTGTTATCTTGATGCGTGCTGTACGGGTCTCTTTATCAGCGTCACGTTCGGTTTAATAACTTTTGGTTTAAGATTACTATCAGAACAAACACTTTGCAACAATTTCACGACGAAGACTTGTTCTATTCTGAAATTTTTATTAGATTAGGTAGTCGATTGACTGGTTTGAAGATAAATGTACGGCATTGTATTCGGATTCAGTGGCGTATTCATTCTTTGCATTATTTTACGAATTACGTACGATGGGTGACATGGCATGAGATAATTAAAATGGCGGGTGGTAGCCATATTGCATTCAACCGAACGCTCTTTTAGAAATCCCAGTAGGTAATATTTAGATAATATATCATTTTAATTCTATTTCGGCTTGAATTTAAATAAAAGACAAAAGCCGACATTCTCTTTCCTTATCACTAACTGGTATAATCGCAGCACATTCTTCTGTGTTTCTAAATTCTCCTTTTTTAGTACGTTACAGTTTAACAATTTGCATACACTTTCTTCGTATTCTTTCAATTATCCCTTTAAGTAATATTGCAGCTTCAGAATATCGTTAATGCACAAATATTTATGTGAAGTTTTAGTCTTTTCATAAGACACCAATAACTAATCTAGTAAAGTAGTGAGATACTAGCTATTTTTAATTCATCCACATCACACCTACAGTACCTGCTATTATTTACTCTACTAAACAACTTCAGATCATTGACAAATCATTAAAATATTCTGATTTAAAATTGTAGCCAATATCAATGGTATGGATCCTTGGGGAACTCCCTACAAACCTTTAAATACCTACGAATAGGAGTGATGTAATTTCACTGACCAAGATCTATTTCATCATCATCACGTGTCATCAGTCCTAAGACACACGTACCTTCACTCTTTTCTATCCTGAGCTAAACTTCGCATTTCCCTAAAACTAGAACAGCCCACATCCCTAACTATTTGCGAAGAGTAATCTAATCTAGGTCTACCTCTACCCCTCCTAACTCCTGTTTCTGCCTCTAATATGTCTCTGACTACAAGATCTATTTACTCAAAAAATTAGAATTGACCCAAGTAGGAAGTTTTCCACTAATCCTCAACAATTCTGACTCTTATAATTAAACCCTGTCAGGTTTTAATAAAATTTTTATAAATAGTGTGAAGATTATCACCAATTTCCTAAACTTTCTGCCACGTATTTCATTAAACAAAATTGTTAGAAATTATTAATTAAAATATTTTAAGTGTGAAGTTGAAGTGGTGCAAATTCAAAATCATGAACTTTACGGCCTATGAAACTCATGAAGCAGGAAAAAAAATAAATTGAAGAAAATAGCCCCTTTCTAACCACGTTTATTGCATTATTTATAAAATAAAGAAATATTAACGTCATTAACATAACAACTCTTTTAACAAAATATAATGAACAACATTTTTTAAAAAGTAAAAAAAAAGAAAATCAAAAACTAAATAGCTAGATTCCTAAAAGTTGTCTCCATCTTCATCCAATCTTGAATCGTTTGCTTCCGATTCAATGTCTACATCACTTGCTTCTGTAAAAAGAAACAAAGTTTAGTCGTCATGCAACAAAAACAATTAACAGTAGTCGTAGATAAATTTATTATTGGAATAGAAAGTTTTTGTACCCAAGTTTCGTACTTTGATTTTTCATATTTTCTCGTCAAATACTCAATACATATAATCAGTCGGTCACGTACCGACAATCTATACTGATAATGTAATAATTGACTAATTGAGTACCTGAAAAACATTTTTTTTATTTAAATAATAAGTATATCTACAAATCTACATACATCAAATGTATCATTGTACGTATCTATTGTAATTACGTCACACTGTTCCGGCCACGTGTAGACGTACGTCTCCTTATTTCGTACAGTTTAAAATTTCCGGAAATTTTTGAAAAATTGTTTCTTAAGAAAATCGAAACGTTATCTCCATGTAACTACGAGTTTACTACCTCGTTATAAAAGGAGAGTGGAGAATTATTTTTGACTTACGAATTTCAAGTTAATTTATTTAAAAAATACCCTGCTTGATGAAATTTATTGTTCAGTTCTACCTTTTGTGATAAGAAATAAAACAAATATTTGATTGATAGAAAAATAATATTAGAATTGTAATTGTTTTTCTCTTTGGAATTCACTGATAACTATGTAATCAATAAATAATTAATAAGTCAGAACCAAAAAATTAAAAATATTACGAGAGTTTTACAATAACTTTTTTTAATTAATTTTTACCACTATATAACCTAAAATTAATTCAAAAATAATTCACTTGTTGATTTGTTTATTATAAAATACTATTGTTACAAAAGTTTCCTTCATTAACAAGGAAAGTTTTCAAAATAGTTAACGCCTGGGAAGATGAACGAGATACTTAACCTTTTTCTTGAAAANCAATAGTTTTTTATAATAATTCACTTGTTGATTTGTTTATTATAAAATACTATTGTTACAAAAGTTTCCTTCATTAACAAGGAAAGTTTTCAAAATAGTTAACGCCTGGGAAGATGAACGAGATACTTAACCTTTTTCTTGAAAAATATACGACTATAGGTACTGATTAAGTAAAAAAAGACCAAAATCATAAAAAAAAGTGTGATATTAATTTACAACAAATTGAGTTTCAATAAGTTTTATCTATAGGAGTTTTCGTATTATGTCTGCGACGTGAAGAAAAGTAAAACAATTTTTACCTATTTATAAAATAATATTCTTCAGTATCAATCAAATGTTTAAGGTTTCTTACAATTTGTGATAAGAAACGCATAAAGCAAATATTTAGTAAACTCTTATCAAAAAAGAAAAATCGAATTAACGCATACAACTTGTTTTTCAGGTTTCTTCTGGCAATCAATATCTTCGATTTAAGGGAATATGAAAAGCTATTACCGGTAAGTCAATAAAAATACCTATATTATTTTTATGTATGACATTAATATCGCCATTAACGAGGTTAATACATTTAAAAACTTTCAAAACTGAAAAAAACGGGAACAATTTAGATGCAATAAGTCTTAGTCAAAGATATGATATGGTACTTGTTGTGGCTAAACGCCCGTTGACGAAATCATTAGGTAAAATTACGTTACGCTGTAGACGAACCATTATTCACAAACATGCGAGAAGTGCTGAGCTTTATGGACTAGATAGGTATTGAGCAGTGGCGTAGCAAGGTAACCAAGGGCCCTGGGGCAATTCAAAAAATGGTATCCCACTGCTATTTAAACTGGTTAGGTTTTATCAAGAACGATCTCCTCGCGCGCGGGCTTGAATTAATGCACCTACTGCAGGTGACCTGCATTTTTTCCATTATATTTCGCGTTATACAATGAATAGCCGAAATCTATAAATTTGACATGATTTATTGACGTAACGAACATCAATATGAGTGGTACTAAAATCAAATAACATTGAACAACTATATTGACCATTACTAAAAAGTTTATTGACATTAGCTTATTTACTCCTGATACACCATTAATTTTTTAACCGTTCTCGCAAAAAAATTTTGACTCGAATTTACAATAAAACACACATATCGCTGTCCGTCAAATTGACAACACTGCCAACCCACAAAAAGAATTTAGGGGAATTCCCTAGATATAACTTTCGAATTACTCTCAATTGGGTTGCCATGATTAAAGTTGGGTTGCAACCTGTTATATTTATTTTGAAAATGGGAGAATTTTTCAAAAATTCAATTCGATCGAGATTTTCTAGTAAGAATTCGAGGGCCCCTGAGCTTGAGGGGCCCGGGGCACTGCCCCGCCTAGCCCCTAGGTAGCTACGCCACTGGTGTTGAGAGATGATTCCCTGATTGCCTTATGTAAAGTGCAACAGAGATAAAAATTATGCACAAAGGGATTGGATTAGGTTACAGTATTAGGGGCTCGCCTTGGCTAAAATGTAAAGCACAATCTACAAGGGTACCTTGCCGTGTAAATTATTGGGTTGTTCGGAAAGTCATTTCGTTTTTTCCCGACAGAGGATTTAATTGTATTCTTTTGCACCCAACTTCACATTTAAGCCGTATAATTTTTATATGCTTTGAGAGCTCATATAGCAAGGCTTGTGTGTGAAAAATTCCAATTAATTCTACGCAGTAGTTTTTGGTTGGTGCCCTTTTAAATATGGAGAGCGATAAGCAGCATTTTCGACATATCTTACTGTTTTACTACAGAAAGGGTAAAAATGCTGTTCAAGCCAGAAAGAAATTGACTGATGTGTATGGAGAAGGTGTGTTGACAGTACGCCAGTGCCAGAACTGGTTCGCTAAATTTCGATCCGGCAATTTTGATGTCGAAGATGCACCACGTTCGGGAAGGCCGGTTGAAGCTGATAAAG
This sequence comes from Agrilus planipennis, assembly GCF_000699045.2. Lineage (NCBI taxonomy): Eukaryota > Metazoa > Arthropoda > Insecta > Coleoptera > Buprestidae > Agrilus > Agrilus planipennis. The sequence goes on along the minus strand of NW_020438942.1, from coordinate 56,770 downwards.
ACGCGATAAAGGCATTAGTTGATGTGAACCGGCGAATAACAACACGTGAGATCGGATTGAGGTTAAATTTATCAAATTCAACAGTTTATGACCACTTGAAAGGCCTGGGATTATCCTCGAAGCTCGATGTATGGGTTCCCCATGTTCTCACAGAGAGAAATCTGTGTCGCCGCATTGACGTCTGCGATTCGCTTCTCAAACGTCACGAAAATGATTCGTTTTTGAAGCGCATCGTCACTGGGGACGAAAAATGGGTTGTATACAACAACGTCAAACGCAAGAGGTCATGGAGCAAAAAAGATGAACCAGCTCAAACCATTTCCAAAGCCGATATTCACAAAAAAAAGATAATGCTGTCTGTTTGGTGGGATTTTAAAGGAACGAAAGAAATGATGCACTTCAACAGAAAAGGTCAGAACTAATCAACAGGAAAGGTGTAGTGTTTCACCAAGACAACGCGAGACCTCACACAAGTTTGGTCACTCGCCAAAAGCTTTTACAGCTTGAATGGGATACAATGCTACACCCACCATATTCTCCAGACCTGGCACCATCGGATTATTATTTGTTCCGGTCACTCCAAAATTTTTTAGACGGTAAAACCTTCACCTCAAATGAGGAGGTCAAAAACCTCCTCGATCAGTTTTTTGCCAGCAAAGACCAAAAATTTTATGAGCATGGAATTATGCTACTACCAGAAAGATGGCAAAAGGTGTTGGACCAGAACGGTCAATATATAATTTAATAAAGTATTTGTTTATTATAAGAAAACTGTCTTTCATTTCCTCAAAAAAACAAACGAAATGACTTTCCGAACAACCCTATAGTATCAATTTCAGGTGGTACCTACTTTAACGAAATCAATATCATTTCGTTTTCGTGAGATTCGGTTTATAAAAATGCAGTTCTTCTGTTTACTTCTGACGTTTCCTCATAGTTGAAACTAAGAGAACTGAAGAAAATGTAATGAAATCCTTACCCCCCACGAATCCTGCATGATCACCGTCATTTCCTTCACTGCCTTCACTGTAGTACTCGCCGCCGCCTTCGCCAACATACTCTGCATCTCTAGAAAGTGTTGATCAACAATTTTAATGAGAACTTAATTAAATCTCAAATATGAATTAAAACTGATTATCGTTAAAGCGTAAGTATTACAAAACAGAAATGCAGGGTGGTCGAACAATGCGTTATTAGCGTTAGAAAAATGTTTAATACGGAAGTAAGTTACATGAAGTACAGATTCTACTTTTAGACAAGGTAACAGCGTAACTTTTCTTTATATTTCACTGCCTAAATTCCATATGAAAATGATAATGATTCTGGTGGATTCCAGATCTTATAATTTATGATAAATCCAATGCTTTGCGTATTACTTTACTTTAAATTTAATATTAAGTACATAAACTGACCAACAAGTTCATGGACCGTGGTTGTGGTTTATATTTATTACTCAATAAATTTACTAAAAAGATTAAAATGCGCCAGTAGTTTAGTTCCGTCCTCAAATTTGGGCACACAGTTGCCTTGAATTGTTATATTGCAATATCCATAAAGATAATTAGATATTAAAGAATTAAACAACTGATACGGTAAGCAATAAAACCAAATAAGCCTGCCACATTATTTAAACAATTCATCCAAAAAAGTGCAAACATTATTTGTTAAAGTCTGTGATAAGCCACTATGTTACTGATCGCGCTTAGGATCAAAGCATTTTAAAGTCAAAATCAACACGGACGTTCTACTGGAAGTAAAAGGCATTTTCACATTAAATTACTACATTAAGCACGTGGAGAATGATTTGGATAAATAGAATACGAAATACTAAAGGTAAGTTTAGGCTAAATACACAGAAGTGAGCCTTTCACAATTGGTATCATCAAGCAAGTTTTATTTTGTAGACTAATTCGCGACTATTGAAGACAAACATTACTTTATCTATATACGTTTAATACATGCATTCGCATAAGCCCATTTCAAAGTTGTATACGTTGGAAGGTTAAAGACTTGACGCATGCATCGCAAAATATTTGGATGGGCGCAAAATCGGTTAGGTAGTAGGTGCCTAGATTCTATTGGCTACGCATACCAAGCATGCGTAAAGTTAACTGTGTAATGTGGGCATAGTTATGTCACCACTCATTCTCCTCAAGAAGGTTTCATTCCCCTCAATTATAAAACAGCAAATAGTAAGCTTAATTAGAAGTATTATTATTGTTTGATATAGAAATGTTTTCCGAAAATTAGGATCTTACTTAAATGGATCGTAAAAATAACTTACACCTCCTCTGGCTGAACAGCTACTACTTTGTTTGCTTTGTTTAATTTTCTTTCTGGACCTGAAACAGTTTCAATATTGATTTGGCTTACAGTTACATTTAAGGAAAACGATTGATTATATTAAAATTCGGTTCACTGGTAGAATTAACAACAACAAGAAGCGTCTACAAAATTTAACAAGAAAATTAGTATTAAAAAAATTATATAAAATGGCTTACTCACTACGACTGCCCATCACTAATATTTCCCTACTTAGACACTGATCTATCTACCACCACTGCCCACATCTAAATTTCTCCAAAACAATCTTTGCTTAGGATTCCTGATAAACCTTCGTTATGTTTTCTTTGGGTCTGTCTAACCTGACCAGAACTACGGTTTTGGATGGTAAGTGGATCAGAGCTTGGGTAAGGGAGGTATTAGTGACGAACAGTGCAAGCCTGCAAACCACGGTAAATTTGACCAAGAATAATTAATTTTTGAATTTTATATAATTTTTTAATAGATATCATTTCCTTAAAAATCTTGTAGATCCTTCTTTAGAATTCTACCTACTGTATGATCCGAATTACAATAAAATCCATCAACTTTATTGTTTACGTATTTCGGCAACTCTTTTGTAGCAAGATGAAAACAAACTAAATTAAACAAAAACTTTTATACAATCAGACATAAAACGAGCCAAAAAGTCTCTGTATTTTTCTTCTCAAAGCATCATCCTTAACTGAATTATCGGTTAAAAGTGCTCACCTTCCACTGGAGCGGAACGTTTGTGATGACTCCTTCCGGTTCCGGTGTGATCTTGACCGGCATACTTTCCGAAAGCAGAATGGGCTTCAAAAGCGTATTTGTCAGCGTTTTTCTTGTGGAAACTATCGAAGTGTTTGTAACCGTCGTTTCCCTTGTCGCTCTTCCTTCTGTAGTATCCTTGTTCGTTTTCTCCGTCAGCACCGTCGGTATAAGTGTGGATGTACGCTCGAGTACCTGTGGACACAAAACGTTGTCAAAATTACGCCCGATGAACAAAACGAAATTTATCGGAAATATTAAAATAATAAATGTAACATGTATCTGATCATCAGTCGTCTACCTACTCACGAGTTACACTAAGTATGTAATTGCACAATTTTCCTTAAAATTTAGAAGTTCTGTTGAATGAGAAAGCCTTGACGGTTTCGGCTTATTGAAGAATTTAACACCTCTAGCAAAGATTAGCTCAGGATAGGTAACTGTGGAGGTGCATGTCCAAACAGATCAAGCGGCATGAGGTAGAGGTTTAGCCAATTGCTTAGCATTCGGGAGGACGCCGGTTCGATTCCGGGTCAGTCTGCCTCGGTCCAAGTTTTTCTGTGGTTTCCTTGGATCACTTAAGCAGATGCTGGGGCAGTAATTATCCATCCCACGGGATAATCTTTCATTCTTTTCTATCTTCATTTCGTCCGTCTCAACTTTCTCACCCGAACTACCACCCACCCATTCCCACGATTCCTGAAAGCAGGCTGAAGAGGGCCTTCCGCCCTACCTTGCGGCATAGTCCAGAGGGACTGCCCGCCCACCAGCATTACTGGCTGGTGGGAATGAAACACCCAAAAGTTTTTTTTTTGTCCAACCAGTCTTAGGGTTGACGACCTTATGATGACGATGAGCTGATAAGATTGGGGAAGTACCAAATAGGTGTGACGGGGATTTACTGTAACGGTGAAATATCGATTTTTAAGGCATTAAACACTACCTACGTGATATCGAGTTAAAACAGTATACTATCATCTTCTGTTCTCACTGAACATAGTTTCCATTGATGAAAGTTGGTTTGTTCAGTGTTCACATATATTGGTGACATAATGTGAATTCCCTAATAACAACACTAGAATATGCCGAGACATCGTCATTCATAAATCATGACCGAAGTTGTTCCAATGGAACTTAAAAGAGGGAGATCATTCTCAAGAAGGTTTTTTGTAACTTCCCCCATTTTATCTATTTAGTAAATACTACAAATGCTTTGGATTCAGCACATTTTTGGATAAGCTTCCTAAGACGGTCAAAAAGAAAACCTCCTTTTCTATATGGACCAATTGTTAGTATGTATAACTTGAGTATTTTTGGACACATGATGCCATCTTACCATTTGGCTTAAATCACATTGGTGGTAGAACTTTTTTAAACAATAAGACCAAGTGGTTTGATTACTAATTACAAATCTGCTTCTCATTTCTGTTAAATTTTCTATCATTTAAATAGAAAATGGTTTTTTTGTTTTATAATTTCTCGTGAATAGCAAATTTCTAATTTGGTTTCGAAGTAATTCACTCTGACTATGTGCACACTCCATAAAACACGAATTCTTTCGTCGCTTGCAAGCTTAGCAACCAGTTTTTGTCTTCTTTTCGAACGGTTTTCATCGAAGTGCTATGTCAGATCAAAAGTTGACCATGTATAACGTACGTACTTAACTCACTTTTTAAAAGAATGAAATTTCAGATTTGCGGCTACAGCGAACAAAAACGGATAACGTATCATGCTATAAACTTTCATTGTAGTGGTCTTTTTGAAATTGCCAGTAATACGTAACAGTTATGTACAATAATTCTTTGCTAAAGTCAATTTCAACATAAATAAATCTATTGCATATCAGAGAAAATGAAAAACTAATGTTAACCACATATTTCAGTTGATTCAATTAGATACATGTATGTCGAAAGATGTTAGGAAACTCACATCAATCAAATTCCTTTGGGATAAGCACATGTTTAATTTATTATCTAAAGAAAACCCTTCGTATTGACTCATTATCTATATGAAAATAATTTTGTCAATAACTATTGTACTAATATGTAGTAGTAATCAATTTACTAAATAATATTTTCATACCATATGAAAAGTTAATAGATGAGGCCCTTAGTCAAATAAAGTTACAAATTATTTATTGACTGTACAGTGCTTATTTTACCACGCAATGGATTCTTCAGCTTAAAAAAGAATGAGTAAATTTAAGGGTAACTTTCTTCCACCCCAAGGCGAAATCATTGTTCTGCCACCAACAAATAATTTGTAACTAAAATTTGTTTTTCTGTTTTTTTAACAAAAGAATTCTAAGGCAAATAGTTGTAAAACGACATAAATAATAAGAGCATTCTGCCATAAAACTCAAAGCGTTACTCAGTGAACTTTTTATTAATAAATAATAATTTCATGCTAAAATAGATCTGTAGAAATTTAACTACAGTAGGTATATAACAGGCAAATATTATTACATTAGTTACAGTTCCCCATTCCCCATATTACAACGGGGATCATTCATATTGTATAACTGATTATGAACCGTAAAAGTTGAGCTTGCAAGTAGATATAATAAATATTATAGTTACTAATTTCTAATTAATTACCCATTAGAGTACAGATAATGCGATTAAAGAAAATAGCAACATTTCTATTGCCAAAAAAAAAATATTAACCTAAAGGTAATACATTACGATACCTGGATCTGGTTCAGCAGCAACGGGTTCAGGATTTTGTTGCGCAGCTCGTACTTCCCGAACCAACGATTCGACGAGGGCTGTGTCATCTTCGCCAGTATCAAAAAGGGGCCCGTCGTTGAGGGGAAGTCCGTAGCAGGAGCCGATCAGGATTACGGCCCCCAGTAAGCTACATATGTACATTACGATTAATGTAATCAATCGAAACGAGAAACAAAGAAGACAGTTGTAATAGACACTTTGGAAAATAAAAGAAAGAATAACGGATATCGTATAATTATACTCGAGTGGGTGGCTGAATCGTTCTAGTCTACTTATAAAGATTGCTTGGACTTAAGGCCTAAGAGGGGCGTGTAGATTTACCGCTGTTGCGACAAAAGAATAATTATTATACAACAGCTACATAGACAACTACGACCAACTGGTAACGATTCGATTACCGTGCTCAAACATCCGGCAAATTGCTTTAGATATGGTGTTCTTATCTCCAAGAAATCATTCCGTCCATATATAACTTTTCAAAAACGAACACACACACAAGCATCTACTTGTAAAACAGAAATATGTTTTTTTTTTGGTAGGTAACAATTTCTTTAACATTTGACAGGTTCAGAAATTACAAAATGCTTACCTATTTGGAATTAGTAAGTATGTTCAATGCACCTTTTACTTGGATTTTTTCTCATTACTTGCTAAGGACAATCAAGTTTACTGGATTTACTTTCTCACTTATTCTAAAGGGGTGTTTGGTCGTCGATTCGTAAACCCAAATGCAGTGAAGACTGAAGAAATCTCGATCATTATAGGAGATTCTCTTAGCGGAAAGTTAACGTCAGAATCCAGCTCCACCACTCAAACATAACGGTCCTTGAACATTCCAGAACGCTCTCGATTCATTCGATCCTGTTCACTCCAGAATATTCTACTTGAGGACAATTCCAGATATTCGAAAACTTCCTAGCTCAGGACCATCCTAGAAATATTCCAACGGGTGTATCCTCACTTATTATGCCTGGAGAAATGTCGATATAGGAAATTATTCTAAACATTGTATTAGGACTGTTTGGTCTATATAGGTATATAAAAACAAGTTCCACCACTCAAACATAATGGTTCCTTAACATTTCAGAACGTTCTCAGTTCATCCCCTCCAGTTCACTCCAGAACATTTTACTTGAGGACTGCTCTAGAAACATTCCAAAGGGTACATTCTCGCTTATTTTGAACGGGTGTTTGGTGGCCGATCCGTAAACCCAAACGTACACCAAACTGGAGAAATATGGAACGTTATAGGAGATTCTAAATATTCTTTTAAGACCCTTTGGTCGAAATATATGACTATTTAATGTTAGAATCCAGCTCCACAACTTAAACATAACTGTCCTCAAACATTCCAAAACGCTCTCGATTCATCCGGTCCAGTTCACTCTAGAACATTCTAACTGAGGACGATCCTAGATATTCGAGAAGTTTCTAGTTCAGGACTATTTTAGAAATATTCCTTTAAGTATATCCTCACTTATTATGAACGGCTCAAAAGGACCAGACCAGAGAAAACTCGAACGTCATAGGTGAATCCAAACTTCCTTGTAAGATTCTTTGGTCGAAATATATGAAAATTTAATGTCAAAATCCAACTCCACCACTCAAAAATAACGGTCCATGAATATTCCAGTGCGTATTCGATTCATATGGTTCAGTTCACCTCCGGAACATTCTACTTGAGGACAATTCTAGATATTCGACAACTTCCTAGCTCACGACCACCCTAGAAATATTCCTTTGGGTGCAACCTCACTTATTCTGACTGGAGAATTCTCTAACGTTATAGGAAATTCTATACATTGTTTTAGCACTCTTTGACCTAAGTAGATAGGCATATGAAAATTAAGTGTCAGACACCACCTCCATAACTGAAACATGGCAGTCCCCAAACATTCTAGAACTTTATCGATTCTTCCAATCCAGTTCACTCCAAAGCTTTTTTATTTTAGGACAATCCTAGATATTCGAGAATTCCAGCTGAAGACCAACCTAAGAACATTCCATGGGGGACATTCTCGCTTTTTCTAAACAACTATTTGGTGACCGCAGATGCACTCACACATACCAAATTAGACAAATCTTCAACGTTCCCTATTACCTATTCATGATGATTCACGACTCTTGCTCGTAAAATCTAGCTGAGGACAATTCTTATTGTTAGAGACATTCGAGGACATTCTGGTGAAAACCACCCTGAAAACAATAACGAACATTCTAATACATTCTCACTTATTCTAAACGGGTTTTTGGTGGCCGGTAGTCGACTCGTAGATCCTCATCTCCACCAAAAATTAAATATAATAGGGGATTTCAACCTTTTTGACTTCGAGTATTATCGAAATATTTGAAAATGCCCAAATACAATGTCAGAAGGTAGTTCCTTCACTCACACACAATGGTACTGGAACGTTTCAGAACTTTCAGAACTATCATGGTTCACTTTAGATTATTCTGCCTTAGGGTAGTCCTAGATTCTCGAGAACATATCAGTTGAGGACAACTAAAACCGTCCGCATCCAGCATTGGAAATGGAAGGACCTCCGAAGAAGCTTGTCACTCGTGCTAGCGAAACCTTAGGAAACAACTCCAGCACACGACGGCCTTTAGATTCTAATCAGAATAGCATCAATTCACAGCTAAAACCATTCAAAACATTCTAGTGCTTTTACACTTTTTCTAAACGGGTGTTTGGCACCCGGTGGAAGACCCGCAAACCCACATAACCATCAAATGTGAGAAGATTGGAACACTATGGGAGATTCCAAATACTTTTAGGAATTTTTGGTCGAAATAGGAAAATGTCTTTTAACCACCATATCTTCTCACCACCACAGCTACCCACATTACGTTTTAAAACTTACTCATTAAAAAGATTTCCTGTATACATGAGGTTTTAGAAAGATATCTTTGCATTTCACTAATAAAATAAAGGTTGAGTCATTGAGCGTCATTGTTAAGTAGCTGGTAACGAGGTGTTCAACTATTTGAGTTGAATTATTCGCGTGAAGTTTTTGCTAATTATCTAGAAACAGTAACGTTACGCTCGAAATGAAAACAAAAAATTCGTTTTGCTTTCTACCAGATGATGATCTCCCTCAACTGTGGTAATTTGAATGAAATTCATTTCCTAGAGGTCCATCTAGCATTTTTTTTTGCAATGCTTGTGTACCTACATACATTATCCATTTTCCATTTTGATAGTAATGTTAATCAGTATTAGTTCGTGACCATTATTCCTAGGCAACAATTTTGAACAGTGATGAAACAATAACCTATAGAGATTTAGAAAATACCACAAATGGCGTGGTGAGCGCCATCTCTAGTATCATGCTACATTTTAGGATTACGTATGCTCCAGCAAAGTCCATTTAAATATATGGATATCTACTTGCTGAAACGAATCCCGGCGTAGCTCACCTCAACGTGATCAGCGCGTCGCAGGATGAGATAAAAAGATCGAAATCGCGATCCGCGTCTGGCAGTTTCGACAGAATACAAACCACATCGAATTATTTTGTTCGATTATGGTAACGTGCCTATCACGTTGAGGTGAGCTACGCCGGGATTCGTTTCAGCAAGTAGATATCCATATATTTAAATGGACCTTGCTGGAGCATACGTAATCCTAAAAAGTAGCATCGTACTACAGATGGCGCTCACCACCCCATTTGTGGTATTTTCTAAAACGCGCTGTTAAGACAGCAGGTAAAGGTTGGTCTGTGTTCTGTCGCAGCTGCCTGCGACGCGCTGATGAGATCCAAAAAGATCGAAATCGCCATCCGCGTCTGGCAGTTTCGACAGAATACAGACCACTTCGAATTATTTTGTTTGTTTTATAGAGATTTATGTCGATGTATTGAAGGTCTCGCTTAATTCACGTTGTATTTTACTTTTCTTTACGATTGAATACATTGAAATTGAAAATTGAAAAGAATGTGCGTACCTACATGTGATGCACTGGTAGAAAGGTTTTGATTTTGAAATATGTCAGTACAATGTGTCATTTGGTTAATATGAATGTTAAATTTTTGGTAACTGTTTTTACATTACAATGGCCATTTTTGGGAACGTCTTGCCAAAATTTATGTGTAAATCGTTAAATCTGCAGCAAACGTTGTTACCTGTCAGTAGATTTATTTCATTGTTCAGAAAAAAATCGGTAGGTCTTTTGATTGATATAGGCGTACAACGTAGGTATACATTATTCGTTAAATACTAAACATGGAAATAGTGCAAAGAAGCATATGTCTATTGGAGTGCCAAAAGGGAACAACAGATTAGAATCATAAAACCAAAATGTAAACTTATTATATTGCTTTACAATAATTGACTGTTTCCATACCAAAAATTTAGAAGGAAGAGTCCCATTACTTAATTCATCGGCCCCAGCCAGACGAGTACTGCGAAATACTGCGGCTGTTATGGGAGTGCTACTATCCAGAAGAACCGACAACACTTTCTTTAGGTTTGGGTCATTGTCACAATCCAGTAATGGACGAAGATTCTTTAAGAGGACTTTCCGAAGGCCTGTCTTTAGTGGCACGATGTAAATATACTGGAGACATAGTGGCAGGTTCAGTAAATAGAACTGCTTGTCCCTGGGATGCGGAAGAGATGGAAAGGTTCTCGTGTTCTCTCACTTGCCCTAAATTGAAGTCATACACCAAGTTTAACGCCCATTTACTGAAAGCGCCTATGCTATGGGAAAGATTTTGTACAGATAAAATATTTGAGGTAAGAATGAAAAGGTTATCTGAAGATGGTTTGATATTTGGGATTGATGAGTGTTGTCCAGGATTGACTCTACTCCTCGTGAAACGTTGGATAAACAAAATTATGGGTGGACTCATTAAAGGGAGAGAATAACGACCATTAAGTCCGAAAATATGTATATTAAAAGAAGAAAGTACTAGAACTTAATATTGTGGAGCATTTAAAATCATACAGTGCTTTCGATGTTAGTTATATGCAGCTGTTACTACAGCATCTCAATGATTTAGTTTCTTCGAAGATGTATTTCCAAATAGTGCAGCACTTGGCTGTTTTAACGTTAGTTGTGATGTGTTCTAAAATTTGATTGTATTAGACTTATTTCAGTTAACATTTCTCCAGCATTCATAAATTTTCCCTTATTGGGACCACACCAAGAGTCAATTTCTAGGACTTTCTTCACCATTCTCCAAAATTTTGTGCAGTTGTGTCAATATCTATTTCGTTCTATAACAATTACTTACATAAATTGATCTCTGTTTTTCTTTAAACTATGAAATGGATCCGTTAGATAGATACAAAACAGCTGTTTTTCTTGGAATTTCGCCCATCTTCAAAAAAAAAAAAAATTTAAGCCCCCCTTCCTGGAGCATTGGTTGTTCTTTAATATAAAAGCTGTACTTGGCACAAAAAAGTATTTGTTTCAGATATCTCAAGTGTTTGTTAAGAAGGAAGAAAGGCAAAAAGGCTTAGGATTCAAATTGATAAAGTCTTCAAAAGAGTTGGGTGCAGACTGTGGTTTTAGGGTGATAAGGTTGGACGCAACAAGCCACTACTCGTAAGAAAATCCATTTCTTCCGTTACAGCACAGCATATCATGTGAAACAATTCCAGGGCAAAAATTTGCGAGAAATTAGACATGCGATTGATTTACACGATTAACTATGACGATTATGTTGACATTTACGGTAATCCGGTTATAAAGCCGCCACCTCCGCATTGTGCTTGCAAAGTTTACATCGACCTACCGCATTCCATGGAACAGAGGAAGAAAAAGAAAAAGAAGCGAAAATAAGAATTTGTCACGTTTGTCTACTCTGTTTTGTCTTGGTTATGGAATAAATCTGTGCTATAAAAGAATTGCGTATTTAACTTGTGAGAAAGTTTGGCTTTCAAAAATACTCATTACTTTCACACACCCAAAGTAAACGAAAAGATATGAACTTAGGAGTATACGTGTAGATATCCTTTTGACACACTGTAATAGTGCCATTTTAGGGTTACATTTTCTTAATGTAGTCTACGAGTTACTAGACTTACATAATTATTGTCCGTTTACTTAGAGATATGCACAGCGTGAGCAATGCCCCCAAACGAATATCGGTCGTAAGCGCGTCCACGGAACGTGATCGGTCGTTCCCGAGCAAGGCGCAACCACATACCTCTGGCGCCGTAAGTAACTTTTGCCAGTTACGCCCATTAAGGTCGTCCGGTCACATTTACTGCCATGTGTACCTTTCTCTAAGTGAACGGACTCTAACTAGGTACTAGACAGATGTTATAACTCCATCCATAACCGCTTGAAACGTGTAATATTATATTACCTATTTAATAATTCATTTTTCTACAAATTTTTGGGTCTTCACGGAATAAGCGAGAATATGTTATTACTAACCATTTTCACACGAAAACCAGCAATAATTGCTCAAAAATGCACTTGCAAAACAGAAAGACCCTTCACGCTTAATTATCGTTTTTATTCGATTATTATTGAAAACCATTTACGTTTTTGGCGACTATTTCGCATATCTCATACAAAAAGAACTCCAAATGTGAAGGGTATGTGTGGTAAATATTTTTAAAGAACGAGATGACAAAACTTTTGAAACAATTGTTCACTTTACGTAAATACTTTCATGTATGTTTGTCTATGTCTGCCGGAAGGACTAGCATAAGTCATTTTCCTTCGGCAACTTTTGGGTGGATATTAAAAAACTTTCTGGAACCTTTTTATTGCTTACGTTGGAAACAATATGTTTGTTCCTACTTGAAATACCCATTTCGACAAGCTGTTACAGATGAGTCTTAATAGTTAATTGTGGGTAGGAATTCAACACAGTACCCTGGCACCACTATGAATTTTCATATTTGATAAGAAGAATCATTCTATTTTACTATTGTATACGCGAACATTGAAAGTTCTACTGTTGCTGGCGGATGAGATTATTTAAAAATATTATTAATGTTATTGATTGTTTAAATCTAGAGACAGACATCGATGTTTTCTCCAAGTGGTGTAATATTTGATAAACGTCTCGACTGTAAACTGTGAGGTATAGAAATCCATGGGATCCCTGATAAGGAATTGTATGACGTATTTGCTTGTAAAAAACACTGGATTTTTCTCCACTTTTGTGATATATAGATCCTAGGTTTTAGACCCTATACACTACCTACTTCCAAACTGAAAAACTCCTACATGAGTACTTTACATTTTAGTCAAGTTTACTTATCCTTTTCAAAAATTATTGGCTTAGTTGACCTCTCACTTGCATTTGTAATTATAATGATTATTGTTTAATGTTTAGAATATTGTCAGGTAAAGAATGTAGTAATTCGGTGCTGGCTATGATTGCCCTTTGGATTAATTATTACTCAGTTATTAAATACCAAACATGTGAGTTCAATCTGATCGGACGAGGCTTGAACCTTGACGAAACCCTTGTACATACTAGAGTGGATAGATTGGCTTACGAGTTTCGATGATTTAGAGAGCCGGACCATAAGTTCAACCATAACGTGGGGGGGGGGGTTCTTAAAGAGAAACCAGACTAAGACAAGTCCCTGAAAGAGGGCAGCAGCTCTTTCAGTACTCAGGATGGTAGAGATCATGAAGATCGGTATGGCACTCTGATGCATAATACTGCGATGTGGAAGGCAACGAGAAACCACCACATTATGATTCCGAGTAAAATGTATCACACAGAATAAATGATGGCGTCCTCTGGGGTAAAGCACTCCGGACATAAACTAGTCTCATTCAGATGTCCGGTCGGGGAGTATCTCGGGGGATGTCATCAATAAGTGTAATAGGGGTAGGTGCAATATTTCCGAGTCGGAGCGTGGAATGTAAGGAAGCAAGTAGGGAAATTGGAAAATTTTGATGACCTTATGATGATGATGATGATGATGTGAGTTCAATATGTGAATAAAAGGGTGCAGCAAAATCTCAGCAAAACCCTTTTAAAGGGATCGTATGTATGGGCTATGTTACCCGATGATTAGTTAAATAAATTAATAAGTAAATAATTATAATTTAAACGAATTTGTAATTAGTACTAGTAGAAGATACCTTACATTAAATGAACCTGACGATGAGATTAACAGAAACAAAAAAAATTGTTGTATTTTTTTTTTCACGTTATCAAATTTGAAACTTTTAGTAATCTTAATCTCATCATCAAAAATAAAACGGAAATTTCTCAATTGTGGAACGAAAACATCTGATAAATAGGGTGCTTTTTTATATATTCTTTTAATCAAAACAGTGAATTTACAGAAAACCCTCTTCAGTCTGTTTTTATCTTTATAAATTCTTACTAAATTTCACAATATCCACTCCTTGCTTCAGAAATCCCGGACGATTACAAATGCTTTTCAAAACAATGAAAAAATTTTCATTTCGGTTTAGAATTGAAGGAATTTCATTTATTTTCCTTTTTTTTTTAATAATTATTAAACGTGCCTAACAGTTTCATGGTTAGATAAGCAATTAAAATGCGTTTCAGTTTGATTTTTTTTGTTTTGATGCAGAAAATCGAAGAAAAGCAAAATGCTAGAGAGCAATAGTATAAAACAATTTCCAAACTCTTGTGTTATGTGGGTCAAACAGCAGGTATTTTTATGGAAAGGGTTATTATACGCTGGCACACGGCGATTGAGCTTTTTTGCTTCGGCGTCGTGCTATATGTTTACGAATTTGTAACGGTTTTCTTAATCGATCCGAAATTGAAAAAGCGAGAGCTCGCGACCAGTCGTGTGCATTTTGTTCTTTATATACAAATTAACAGAAAATAAGTTCGATTAAAAAACATTACTTTTACTTCAATTGAAAAACGTTCATGTAACCACACTTCATTTCACTTCTAGAAACTACAGTATAAAAGCGTTATATACTATTATGGCTAAGCAACTTTCACTCAGCGCGAAATTTAACAATTAAAAAAAAATCCATTCGTACACAAGCATTTACATTACAAAACAGTAAAAAATCAATAATTACAATAACACAAAATACAAAAAGCAGTTTCACATCGTCAAAAGCATTTTTCTTTATACCTTATCTTACTGACCGTGACAGCTCTCTAGATATTGGACGTATTCAATTTTCTTTGGAGAAAACAGTTTCCATTAATGCAGCAGTTTGATTCTGCAACATGCAGTTCTAGACTAGAATCATTAAATTATGTTATTACATTTAGCAATTATTATTTGATTTCTTTAGTAGGTACTTATTGTATTTGACGCTTTTAAGGAGAATAAGAAAGCTGTCAGAACAGTTTTGTCGAAAATTAGCTATCTAAATTGCATTCCTATTAAGCTAATTTTCATATATTACGGAGTTTTAAATCCATAAGTTTTCCCGCTATTCTTGCCACCCTTTGTGCCATAATTTCTGTAATGCTTATGGTACTGAGTGTCTCCTTCCTTCTTATCAAATCCTTCATCTTCTTTGTCATAGTGCCCTTCTGCAAATGCTCCTTTCTTTCCGTGCGATTTTGCATCGTGACCTTCATTTTCCTTTCCACCCTTTTTGAAAGCACCCTCGTTGTGGTAACGATTTGCCTTATAGTCGCCAAACTTATTGAACCTGCCTTTTTTATGATAATCGTCGTAGAACTTGTGTTCCTTGTGATATTCATCTTTGAAAAACTTGTTGTGGTAACCTTTCGTTTTGTGGCCTTTTCTGTGTCCTTTCTTTTCGCCAAATTTGGCCCCTCTGTATCTTTTTCCTTCGTCTCTATGATTTTTAAAATGTCCCGCTTCGTCATGGTGGTTATTTCTGTTCCGACCGTTTTCTCCATGGTCACTGGCTTCATGGGTTTTTTCATGCTCGCCGCGGTTATTCTCATCATGGTGATGACTACTGGAACCCTTTTTCAAATCACTGTGACCATGACCTTCGTATTCACTCTGCTTGTGTTGGTTTCCCGAACCATGGTGGTGAGAAGCTAATCCTGGATAAAAATGAGGAATCTTTACTTCTTCTTTAACTTCTTCGCTGTTGTGATACGGTTCTTCCAAATGTGCAGGAGATGTTGATTCTGAATCTTCGTCGGATTGTTCTTCTTCAATGTGTTGCGGTTCTGAAGAAGGCGCGTCTTCTTCTTCATTCTCCGATTGTTCTAGGGATTCCTTATTGTTCTGATGAACAGTATCCTCCTCAGCAGAATGTTCACTTGAAGCAGATGATGTAGGTATTGAATGTGGTAATGATGAAGGCCCACTGACGGAAGCATACTTTGAGCCAATTGAATATGAGGGAGCGTCATAGGATGTAGTTCCGTGCTTTGGTGCATATATTGCAGAAGGGTAGCCAGGGGAAGTGTTGGCGTATTTTGATAGGCCCAATTCTGATGAAGGGTATTGAGAACTGGGAATAAAGTTTGGTATTTTCGATGGAAAGTTAGGAGTAGAAACATATTTCGATTTATAAAGATTTGAAGGGGGATTATAAGATTCTGGTATATATCGTGGTGTATCAACATTTGAAGGAGGACTGTATGATTCTGGTATATATCGTGGTGTATCAACATTTGAAGGAGGACTGTAAGATTCTGGTATATATCGTGGTGTATCATCATTTGAAGGAGGACTGTAAGATTCTGGTATATACCGTGGTGTATCAACATTTGAAGGAGGACTATAAGATTTTGGTATATATCGCGATGTTTCAACTTTAGAAGGAGGACTATAAGATTCTGGTATATATCGTGGTGCATCAACATTTGAAGGAGGACTATATGACTCCGGAATATATTGCGGTGCGCCTAAATTTACAGGTGGGCCGAAGGAGGGTGAAAATTGATTTGAAGTATCCGAAGCTGGCGAGTTTTGGATAGGTGCCGAAATGTATTTCGACGAATCTGAGTATTTGTAGATTGGTTCTCCAATTTGAGAATACTGACCATTGTAAGGATGAATCTGACTAACGTCAGAATAAACGTTTGGTATTGGTGTGTTGTAATTTTCAAGATCTTTACCACTTGGTTGCGAATTGTGATGAGTCATGAACTGGAAAGAAGTCGGAGCAAAAACGCTTATGACATGTTCCGTATCACGAGTCGGCGGATGGTAGTCGAAGATGGGGAGAAAGTCATCGAAGTTCACAGGTGCCGGTCCGATCTTCTTCGAAGCTTTGATACTTTCACCGGATAATTCTTGACCATGACATGACACCACACACACAAAAATTACATTCGCGAGTACTTTTGGCACAATCATTTCTTTTTATGTTTTTATTTCTCAATGCATTAACAAATCGTTTATTATTTGAAGTAACTAAGTCAAGATCAACTATTTGTTGTTGCTGCTGTCGTTATGAGCGTGAGATTTGCATTGCATATTTCGCAGGTGACGGGAGCCACTGCAGCCCGATGCTGTGATAATAGATACTAAACTGGTCTGAGAAACTATTACCGCTTTTATAGTGATCGAACACAAACGGAAATGTTCCGATCGGAATTAATAACCTTTATGCTCGTTTTTCGGAAGAAAATTCTAGGTTTTCAACGGCCGCAGATTGCCGATGGCGTTGGCCGTCTGAATTGGCATGGGATAAAAAACATCGGAACTAATTCTGATTATTTATGTATTAGTGGGAATGCCATCAGACTGTAACAATATTGTAATTATGTTGGAAAAGTTGAACAAGTGGTATAACCACATATTACATAAAAACACTTTAATTCTTACATAATATTAGTGGACGTTCGTCAACGGACAAAACCTCACGTGTGTTACGTCTGGTGCAGATTGCTAGGAGCTTTTGGATTTAGAAAAACTATAGTCTGTATCCACCATCTCATAATATATTTATGTATAAACTTTCTATATATATTCAGTTATATATGATGATAAACCTTCTTAAAAAATTTTTTCTTTCTCATTCTAATTCTATTTGTTTGAATTTTCTTTTTTTCTCATTATCAGCATTAAGTGCTTACGTACTTTTACACCAGTATTATCTTTTTATTCAAAGCGAACTCTGCAGTATTTTCGACCAATTATCTAATGGGCCTTTTGCGTGCTGTTGCTAGTAGTTAGTCACTTTTCATTATTTCCCTCACATTACAGTCCATAAAATGCGAGAGTGTTAATTAACTGACCTCTCCTGAGTCAATTAGTCCATAATTTCTTCCTTCTTACATTAAATGAATTGCCATTTCGGAGAAGAATGAACACGGAATATTTACCTAAATAGTTCAGTGGCTTACGTACGGGCAAAGAACATTATTCACTATTGAATGTAAACAATATTTTTTTATGACGATATGTACCTAAATATGTATATTGTTGTTATTAAGTAACAGACGATATTTAATACATTTAGCTCCAAATCACTCTATGGATAATAAGCTTATAACTATTCAATAACAAGGAAAGATACAGTCTGAAATAAAATAGATTCTTAGTAGAATGAAGATTCGGACCGTGGTCTAAGTGAACTATTCTGACCAGACGTTTCGTCAGCTACTGCGGCTGACATCCTCAGTGGTAGTGCTGCGTTGACAACGTGAACGTAGATTATATTATCTCGAAGTCTCGACAGCGACTGGGTGACACCCTATAGCCCTAATCTTCATTATGCTATGGATTCCGGCCGTGAAAGCCTCTGTTCTTATATTAAAATAGATCCTATTTTATTTAATTTTAGGTTTAGACCAGAAATAGTATTACCCCTTTTGATTCAATTTACGTTGTAAATTTTTAACAAGAAGGTAATTTGTCTGTATTTAAATCGTGCTCCTGGTGGACAGTCTGCTTCCTCGGAAATGTAACCCCACGTATTGTCCTATTATAAAAACCCACAAGTATTTAACTAAAGGTCAAAATATAGTTCTGTATTAAATAAGTTGTATTTTTCCAAAAATCTGTCCATATTTTAATATCCTCAAGCTTAACCGTCAACAAATTAAACGTAGCATAATGTAAACAATTTGTTGAGTATCTAAAAATTTGTATAGTCACGCCTATGTCTAAGAGTTCATAGAATATATTGCAGGAACTTTTTAGAAGCAAAAATAAAATTACGAATTTGTAATTATTTCCATTTTATTGCCTTCCATAAATTACGCATTTCAAATATTTATCTATTCCATATTGAATCGTTTCCAGCATTGTAGTTAGGTATCTATTTAATTGCCTTTCGTGTTGCGCATTGTTGACAATTTGCAACTTTAACTTTGTAACTTTCTTTGTATTTTTTTGTTAGGTTCCAATTTGCATCGGCCTTTTTTGGCTAATATTCCTTAGAGTGTTAACCAAAATTAATTTCTTTCTTTCACACAACCTTTCTCCGGCATTAATAGCATACTACTCATCTTTAAAGAATGAAGTAATCGTTTTATTTTCTCTACTAATTTTCAGTGCGGTTACTATCTACAAACCAATTCGCAGTGGAATAATTAAACCACAAGTCATTTAGGTACTAAAGTATAGTTGTGATTGTGGGTAATCGTAAAAGCGCAGTCGTTTTTTGTCAATTTATTTGTTCATGAATTATTTAACAAAATGGGTACACCCAAACACGTTTAACGCATACGAGAAGGAACAGAATGGAAGTCTTTTCAACCCCAATAAAACCACTTTCGCTTTAATACGAATGTATCAACCTCAACCTTTGACACATTAAAACAATCAGTAACATTGGAATATGTTTCAGTTCTAGTCCTTTAATGTCCAAATTCATTACCTTTGAAAGTAAAGTGCCGTAAGGTAAGAGTGACACCCAAAGATCTGTGATACATTATGAGTGACTAGATACGTGTCAAAGATCATCGACGACCACATAAAACTAATTTTTTATTCCTTGGGAACAGTACTTTTTTTTGGATGAAAGGTATCCTTTCCTTTTCCATATCCCTGACAATGTGTCACCACTGAACATGGATCGCATCTCTGATCTTATTTGATCTCATCAGCACGCCATAAGCAGCCTGAGGCTTAGTTTCTATGTTTGTTCAAGTTCCGCTTTTACGATTAATTAGAAATTATGAATCAGGGAAGTTAGCTCAAATTCAAAAATTTCAGTTTAGGAATTGTTTGGCGTTTGCAAGCATAGATCTTGGATTCATGAAATCGCATGGCGTCAAGTCCCAAGATCTGGGCTTCCAATATTAACGTCATCAATTCTGGAAGGAAATCACACGACCAGGAAAACGTTGTCTTTTCAAATCGATGGTTTCTCTTTCTGTATGGCATGTACCATCATCTAAACCGAATTTCTTCGGAGTCCATACCATCTAATTCATGCCAGAAAAAGTCAGATGCCATGGTAGGATATTATACCCCATTTACACGCTAAAGAGTAACTCTTTGTGGATGCATCGTTTTTCCACAAATAACACGAGGATTTTCATTGCCCCAGATGCGAGAATTCTGCTTATTAACAAAACTGTTTGGGTTTCCATCACCCAATTAACGGATTGTCTCCGTTTTGTGGCTTGAGTTCCTCAGTTAATTGAACTTTATAAGGGTGAATGTGAAGGTCTTTAGTGAGAATTCGTAGAAACTGTTTCTATTAATATTCAGTTTTTAAGAGTTACGACGTATTGATGTTTCCGGCCGACCTCACAGGATAAGGACCTTTGTTTGCCCAATAGCCAATACGTTTCCTCAAATTTTTAAAATAAACTTCAAATTGTGGACCCAATCATTGATATATGCAAACCAGAATTCCAAGGAATCTTCGAACGGGCTCTGCATCACTCCCCACATTTGTAATATGTTTTATCAATAGTAACACGTTCTCCTTCTGCATGACGACCCATTTTTAATTACCCCAAAAGCATCAAAAGACAACTGTCAAAAATTAGATTGCCAACTTAAACAAATTTAAATGGAGGGAAGTTTAAGTCTGACGCCCTCAACCTCCACCTATTTCTTCACTTTGAAAACTTTTGTAATAATTTTTGCAGAACAAGTATCGTGATACGTAGTTACGAAACACTAAGAGCATTGAATTAGCTAACATGTACATTGTTACCCTCGCTGCTCAATTTGTCCTTCTGAAATATAAGTGAAGTAATTTCTCATAAAACGCTTCTTTGCCAGTCATATAGATACGTGATTTTCATGGAATCCGTTGCTTAACATGTTCTTTCAAATTATAGATATTTTTTACTATTTTGGAATAGCGATATGTGTCACATTCTGTTAGAGGTTTTGTTGTTATTTTTTCTGTCACTGTAAATCAGCTACTCTGCTACATCAATACAGATATTTCTTGAGGAATTGGTACATTTTAAAATTATTTAGGTATGGCACAATGTCATGCCGATTTAACTGGAACTGAATATCCTTTTTGAAAGGTTTTGGTCACAGTCAAAGCAATTACATAAAATTGAGAGTTTATAATAGCCATTCATAATCGTTTTAATGAATATAGTGAAAATAAAATTTGGCATTTCGAAAGCGTAGGTAGATGCCGATGATTTAACAAGTAATAATCAGTATGGAATTAGATCGAAATACGAAATTATCCAGTTTGTTATAGGCAATTATCTATGAAATAATCTCTGTACTACTTCGTGGAGAATTAGGATTCACGTTGAAAAGCCTTACGTCATTTTCTCATTCAGTGCGTGGTTCATAAATAATTTTTTTATATAAAGACTGGTTCATCTCCACTTGAGTATGTTATTTTTGCATAATCTGTAAAACAACGTAAATTACGATGTCACTTTTTATTAGGCCATAAGCCAAAGGGGTGCTTTAGACATCTATTGTGCAAACTCAATAATTTAATTTTATGTCTCCAGGAAACGTTCAATCAGGATAAAAGGTGGTATAAATCACAACGTAGCCGTTTTATTTTCGTGAAAGCCTCTGTCTAATTCATTCAGTATCTTTTGGTTGATGAGGTGTTACCTATAGAAACAAATAGATGGAATTGCCCAAGCGTTTTATACAAATAAATTACCTTTTGGTCTAAACCTCTAAACAGAAATTATTATTTCTATCGTAGACAAAAGACCGTGCTAAAATATTAGAGCAAATTCTTGTAAGTCATTTCGTTAGATCACGGAACCAGGTTTCGTTAAGCATTAGGTATGGCTTTTCAAAGGTATTTTTAAAGTCACGAACGTGACGAATCTATTTCATTGAAACCTCCTTCGGCTGTTATTATGTAATTGATAGATACATGTTGATTTGTAAAAAAATTTAAAGGGTTTTATTTATGTTTAATATCTTGCGTTTTCTCCTTCCTTATACATTTTGGACTAATAAAAGTAACTTTTGTGCCAAGTGAAACTGTAAGTGATTCTCTTGAAATTCCTGATAGGATTAGGGACAAGGCAGGTATAGTTTTCTATTATAATAGGCTTAATTCAATCCTTTAAGAATAGCTTTTAATGTTTGGAGCTTCTAAGTAAGATGTTGAAATCATTTATGTAAATGAGATAGGTGTCATTACTTTGTAGTCGAAATCAGAAGAAGTATGGCAAACTGTAATAGTTGCAATTGATTTTGTTTATCGATATTTCGATTGTGGTGCAATATTTAGGAACGAAAGGGAGATTGGAAGAGCAATTCAAACTGAAATAGACGAAGGGGTTGTTGTCCGATTATATTTATTTATATCCGGTAAGATTTGTAACATCTTTAATAATTCCGCAATGGTCGAATCTGTATTGAACCAAATGTTTTCCGAATTCTAGATTTAGTTTTACTCCACATTCTCGATTCTCTTCAGGTTGGTAATAGACGAAAGAGGTTATGTTGATACAGGACAAAAAATGGAACTCGCCTTGAAGAAGGGCATGAATGTTAGATAGATAGGAGTGTCTGCTTTTAGTAAGAAAATTTTGGACTCTCACTTTTATCAAAATAAAGAAAAGATGTATTGCATTAACCCCACGATGTAATAAACTAATAATTCTCTTTCCAAAGAATAAAAGTATGATGAGTACCTACATGCAGTTTGTGTTTCTATTGCTTGAGGAGAAATTGTTGGAAATAGGGAATTGAGACAAACTGAAGAACAAAACTATTACTGTCTTTATTAACCAAAAGTATATATGACAATGTAAATAATTCACATTGTGTTTTTAAACTTAAGTATTAACATTCACGTAGGTAAATAGAACTTTTTTATGCGAAATAGAGAGGTGCATCAAATTCTTCGATTCAGTATTCGTCCTTGAAAGGATGATGAGGGTGTGTTTTAGACCTGCAAAGTAAAATATACAATTTATTAGAACGAATACGTGTTCAGTACTTATAAAGAATCAATGTTACGTGGGTTTTATTACATTATCGCCTTTCTGTACGCATCCATTGAATGTGTCTCTTCTCTATCAACATGTGGAAGTTCTGGGTAAATCCTTTATTTATTGTTTATTAAAATCTTTTTTCTTTTTAATATCAAGGGGCCTTTGAACGCTAAGTGATAGCCAGTTTAGGTAACCCTGATTTGAACTTTATTTATTTCAATATTGGGTAAGATGAAATTTCATATCAGGGTAATCTGAACTAATCATTAGCCAACCTTCAAGAGGTCCAAAACATCAAAAAGGAATTATTCGAAAATTACTATCCCAAACACACAATATGTTAACACACCCCTAATTAATAGAATACGTTGTTATGATTAATACTTTTCATAAATTATCTTTATGAGCAAGAAAGATTCGCCATCTATAAATATATGCTACTAACTGCAGATTGAAGCCTTACAGTCAATAATTTGTTAGGAACTGTATGTAGAAGAATCAAAATGTTCAAACCTCGATAAATTGCTAACGAAAAAATTACGATTAGTGATACTTCCTTAAATGATCGCATCGACTGAAACAAATTTGTCGAGTTTGATTAAACATTTAGTAAAACTGCGTTTGTTTCTATTCGACTTTAATCTTTTTTAAACAACCATGCAGTTTCACAATAATTGTACCACAAATACGCAATCAATGTTATAAGTAGAAACCCTTTGTATTAGCTTTGTCAGGCTTCACGTATTACTACGAGTACATGTAGATGGCGCAATCAGTATCATTCACTTACATTCACGATACTAAAAATTACCAAATGGATTTCGCACATAGTAACATCGATAACTTGCCACAACCAAGGACAAATGTTTATTAATTTGTTGTTATACATATTAATTCAGCTGTATTCCAAAATTTTAAATTGCTTGATGCTGATTCTTTCTATTTTCAATTTATAATTAGCTTTAGCAATGTTAATTCAATAATGCAAATCAAAGCAAAATATTTTGGATGCGAATTAGGCAGAGACTTTTCTTAATGTATAGAGATGAGGGTGTAGTAAGTATTATAAAAATATGTTTTCCGAGGTCGCAACACCCTTCCCACTTAGGCGCCATTTTGAACAAGGGGTGCAGATAATATGTTTATAACATACACTTACCATTCCATTGCATATATTCTACCGTTACAATCAAATGACTCGATATACTTCATCTCTACTGAAGACAGTTGAAAATCAAAGACATCAATGTTCTCCTGAATCCTTTTCTTGTTTACTGACTTTGGGACGGTTATTAGACCTCTTTGGGTTAGCCATCTAAGTACTACTTGTGCAGGGGATTTCTTATACTTGTCGCCAATAGCTTTCAGTTTAGGGTCATCCAGTAACTTTGGATCGCCTGGTTTTGCCCATGGGTTATCCGGGGATCCAAGTGGACTGTATGCGGTAATTGTAATTCCTTTTGATTTGCAAAATTCAGCAAGTTTCTTTTGATTCAAATATGGGTGGCATTCAACCTTCGTAGAAATAAAAAAGTGAATCAAATTCAATAAGATCTTAAATACTTTGTGTAATTTTTAAAGAGTGACATGTAAAAACAACACATTACAAATTATTTACTTAGAAAGACAACAGTTTCCATTTCAAACATTCATTCCATTGAAGCTCAATAAATAAAAGATAACATCAGTTTTTATGGTTTCCTATTAGAACAAAAGCATATCTTATCAACACAACAAATGACAAATACATGTGCTATAATCCATAGCTTTTATTTTTGATACAAGTGGGTATCAAAATAGAAATGCGAATTTAGGGTACCTAGAAAATATGGAAACGAAAAATGAAAAGTAACGCCAAAAACGTATGAGTAACTAAAATACTCCATATTCTTCCCATTAAAACACAATCCGATTAACAATAACAACACCCAACAACACTCCACTAAAAATGGATAAATCCGATACAGCTATTGCAAAGAAAGCAAACTACCAAAGTACAAAATAAATAAAGAACAGGTGGAATGAAATTAATTAGTGGTTATGCTAGATTAAGTTACTTATTGTTAGTTAGGTCAGTAGGATTCAAATACTGAACTTTTGAATTACGTAATGACCACGTATTATAAAATGCCGGCCATTTTTTTTATTTAAATATCAAAAACAATCCGACATGAACACTGACCAAACAATACTTAACAAAAACAAAATTATTGGATGTTTCATTCCCATCAGCTACTAATGTTGGTAAGCGGGCCGTCCTTCCAGACTACACCGGAGGGTAGGGCAGAAAGCCCTCCTCATCCTCCTGTTAAGAATCGTGGGAATGGGTAGATGGTGGTTGGGGTGAGAAATATGAGGCGGAAAAAATAAAGACAGAAGAAAGTGACAGATTATCTGTGGAATATTACTGCCCCAGAATTTACCTAAGTGATCCAAGGAAACCACATAAGAACTTGGACTAGGACAGACGATCCCGAAATCAAATACCGAATGCTAAGAGATGGTCTAAACATCTAGGCCATGCCATTCGGTGACCAAAGGATACTGACCAGCAAATTCCAATTCACATTAAATTTTTATTGGAAAGAAATAGTGATAGACGTTACATAAAACAGAATCTTTTTATTACTTACTTGATTTGTAACTGGTACAACTGTAGTCAATTCTAGGAGCCTTTCTATCTGTCTTTTATTAAAGTTGGATATTCCGATTGACTTGGTGAGACCTTTCTTGTAAACTTCCTCCATTGCTTTCCACGTATCTACATAATCAACACCTTCCGGAATGATCTGACCATCTTCTCCTATTGCTAATACTTCCTTCCCTGGCTGAAATGCATTGATAATTTACGTGCCAATTAAATCGATAAATGAGAAATGAAATGGTGACGATGAGGATCAATTAATGCACCATACAAATGTGTTTATGTTTTTAGTTGGTGGCGGATATGAAGGTGCAGGGGTTAAACTAAAAATTGGAAATGGGGTAAATGATAAGATGATCTTCAGACGTGTGTAAATCTGTACGTAAATAAACGGTTAGTGGACGCGTAGATGATTCGACCGTTTGGGTTGGGGAAGAAGGACGTCGGATGACTCCATTCTGAAGATTTAAAAGTGAAGATTTTTTAGATTCAAATTTTTTCCACAGTCTCGACATTTCAACTATTAAAACAGAGTCATCCAATAGCTTTCTATCTAAATTCACCCTTCGTTAGATGGTCTCACCATTTATACGTTAACTTTTTATTTATTTGGCTTAGTCCAATTGGATATGTTATGGTGTAGATTATGTGAGGACTGAGAAAGAGATCTAACCCCTACTTCTCCAAAAAAATGTACTTATGTAATTAAATGCATTAAATGATTCATACTTTAAAATCGAAGGGAGTATGGATCAAATATAGATCCAAATAATCTAATCCCAAAGCGGTTAACGACTCTTTAAGTGCTGGTTCAACGGCTTCTGGTTTATGGAAAGTACACCACAATTTGCTGACAATAAAGAGGTCTTCCCTTTTGACAACTTTCTCATCAATTTTTGCCTTGATCGCCTCGCCAACTTCCTTCTCGTTTTCGTAAGCCCATGCGCAATCAATATGTCTGTAACCGGCATCAATTGCATCCTTTACAGCTTGTGTTACCTCTCCTGGTTTAGACTAAAATGGGTAACGAAAAACTGCGTGAGTTTTGACATTAAATGTATAAAAATACAGAGAAAATGGTCAATCAAAGAACTAACCATGGTAGCAAAGGAAACTCAAAAGCTGTAGTCATAATCTTTATTAGTGTATATATTCTTTAAACTGTATTTTTGAATGATTAACTGTCCAAACAAATTCGCCAAGGATTTCATTTCTGTTAAATAATGTCACCTTGTTTCGTAATTAATGTAAGTGGCAAATAAATTTACATTCTTTGTTACTAAATACAATTATCAACAACTATAAATTTAAATTTTGGTGAAAACATTATACTCTACTTACTTTCCATGTGCCTAGCCCTATAATTGGAAATTCCAAACCGTTGTTCAGTTTCACCTTTGGTACTTGGTTCGGGTTAACCATTGTAACAACTTTTTCTATACGACAAGGAAAACACGTCGAAACGCGAATATAATCTGAAGGCTACTAAAAATATAGCATAGCAATTAGCTTATGTAACTGCTTCTACCGTATATATGCTTATATACATTCCATATACAGTTTTATTGATGAGCCAATGACAGTTAAGTGTAGATATTAACATCGACTATAATTTGATATCAAAACGATAGGTGTTTTAAATTCTGCGTTATATATATTTTTTAAATCACTGACTTTTTTCTTAAGAAATAATTATTCGTTGTTTACAAGTTGGTTGAAAAAAACGGAAGTCTGAGTATGTAAATTTATCAATCCTATTTATTACCATGAATGAATGCAGGCAAAAATATCTAATATGTTAGGGACCGTCCGTCCTATCAAACCAATCATACCAAAATATGGTTGCTTGAGGATTCTCCAAGTTTCGGTAAATGTCTAGATGATGGGTGGGATAGAAAGAAGAGGTCTCCCCCTCCACTGTACCATAAAAAGTTCGTGGCGGTCTCACCCTCATAAAAAGTTATAGGGGTTTAAAGTTAATAAATATGCCAATTTTTTTACATTTCTAGGCATGTAAATATCTATATAGTCATTCTTAAACAATATCCAAAGGTAAAACTAATGAAAAATACATAAAAATATTGAGAAAGTTATATAAAACATTATTTATCAATAGGGTAGGTTAGATTAGGTTAGGTTAGGTTATCGGGCTTTGTTCAAGTGACCACCCTCTTTCGATCCCCCACCTCCACCCGCTTAAAAATATTTTTTTCATCGAATTTTACTTAAATTACTATAAATTGGCTATATATTATAACACATGACAGTGTTAGAAGTTAGAAGGTAAACAATGTTATACTGGATTGAAACATCCATGAATTCACATCGGGTATTAGCAGAAGGGTAAATCAAAAGGACTAATAAGAATTTGGAATAAACCCATAGTTTTGCCGCCAATTTTGACAAATGTAAGACACATAGGTTTATTTGATTTTTCGTATTTAACATACCCTATTCCTTTTAACTCTCAGTAGATATTTTACTTGTTGATCGTAAGCAAATAAAGGGAAAGTGATTTATAATGTTTCAGTAATCTCTAAAATTGTTATTCACTGATTAGGTCCTTATCAAGAATACATAGAACTAAAATAATACTTTTATAGATAGCGCTATTTAAACTTTTCTGAAACATGGCAAAACTTTTTTGCTATTTAAGCTTTTAGGTAGGTATCTATTTTGAAAAGGCTTCATAAGAAACTCACAGGTGACATAACTAATTTTATATTGCGGTAAAGGTCTAGATGATGGCCCCTACCCCCGAAGGAGGTGGCGGTAGGGGGGATCGAAAGAGAGTGGTCACATGAGTAAAACCCCATTAAAAATTTGCGACGGTATCACCCCATAAAAAGTTATGGGGTTGAAAGTTGATTATTTTGACAATTTTCATATACTATAATTCAAATAAAATTCAGTAAAAAAAATATTTTCAAGCGGTTGGAGGTGGGGGATCGCAAGAGGGTGGTCACTTAGACAAAACCCGATAACCTAACCTAATCTACCCTATTGATAAAGATATTTAAATAATGTTTTATATAACTTTATCAATATTTTTATGTATTTTTCATTAGTTTTACCTTTGAATATTGTTTAAGAATGACTATATAAATATTTACATGCCTAGAAATGTATAAAAATTGGCATATTTATTATCTTTGAACCCTTATAGCTTTTTATGGGGTGAGACCGCCACGAACTTTTTATGATACAGTGGTGGGGGAGACCTCCTCTTTCGACCCCCCCGCACCCCAACCCCCGAAGACCTTTGCCTATAATGCTTGTTATTAATCAGTAGATACTATGATTCCAAAAATGATGTTTTACTGAATTCTTCTTCTGTTGTTTACTCTGAACTAATTTCTTTGAGTTTAGAATTAAAATACTGTACAAACATTTAATATATTAGCCTATTATCAACATGTGTCTTATCTGACCTAAAATAGAACTTCAGGATTACAACGTACGGACTCGATATAATATAAAGGACACTCTCAAATCAAGATTTTTCAGTCCATCCTTTATTAAAAAATTTCTAGCACATGGATATATGTATTTTAATATTCAACCAACCGATTTATGTACTTAAACAATTTTCAATTCAATTAAGCACATTAATTAGTTCTTGGTTAGTAATTAATCGAAAATAGTAGACGTAAGTTAATATAGGTACCTGTAATTATAAGATGTGACAATCTCCGTTGAAAATGGTCACAAGGCAAGACGTGTCTTGCGTCCACAAATAAATTGGTTTTGTTATATTAAATCAAAATCTAGACGTGTCTTTTATTATGCAATAATTTTATTTATTGTATTTACCTACTGATATAAGTTAGGTATATAAATATTGGTTGCAAGGACGGCGTTTAATAAAATCTTTGTTTTTTCGGCAGAATTTGTATTTTATTTAGATGACTCATATTCGGCTTTATCAAAATAGAACCAATACTTGTATCTACTTACGGAAATCAATACTATAATCAATCATTCTTTTGGATATTGTGACTTGCAAAATCGCTGAGAGGATTTCATAATATTACACACATCTATATGTAATTGTCATTCGCAATCTGTTTGTCTTTCATTATCTTTAGAGGACACCTGGAAATCAAGGTCGCTAGTCATCGTTAATATACTCGTTCGTGTAGTAGATTTTTCAACTAGTGGCGCTCGAGGCGAATTTTGAATGTATCGCCCTATCTAATCCAATGTAAGAATGTACCGAAGGAACACGCGGATCCAGGGGATGATAAAAGGAGCAATTACCTCCCCACTGACTCATATTTATGCAAAATTTTTAGACAGTTTTGCCTACTAGCTTCTCATTAACAAAATAGATATAAGTAGGTAGTCAGCACTTTTGTTAAGAGAACAACTATGGAAAGTGCTACAGTGCAAATCTACATGACAATTCAGTTATCTTAAAATTGAAAATAATAGTAATAAAGGTCCTTTGGGGCATTTACATTTGGTATCAACTAAAAGGTCGTTTCCATCCTTTACATCTGCTCAAAAAATTCAAAGGGACCAGGAGTAGGTAATTAAACAATATTTAAGCATTACAGTTAGCTAAATGTTTGCTTTGAAACTACACGAATTACAGATGTGGATTCATTGTTGCTTTTAATAAAATACATTAGAATAATATATTACTCAGTAAGGTAACAAAGTACTGCATCCCTTCCCGTACCCTTAAACTCCTAGAAGCCAGGAGCCATACCTTATTCCCGAACCCACGAATATGTATACGATTTTTCATCATACTGCTACCGAAAGTACCGATGATTTTCCTTGATTTCAGTAGTGATAAGCAAAATTGGTCCTAGTCTTGCAGCGTTGATCTTGGTTGAAAGACTAAAACCAAGATAGAATCAACAAGACCAAGGTTTATACCATGACAGAATGAACAAGACCAAAACTAAAAGCAAGACCGAATATGTAAGACCAAGGCCAAAAAGGGAAAACTAAACGAAAAATTACTTCCTGTGGATTTGTCCTCGGGGTAACTGCTCTTTCTTCCTGGATAATACATGTTTGAAATACAGACACAAACTGTTTCTTTTCGATATTTTTCACTTCTTTCAAGTAGTATCTTATACTATTTTGTTCGCTAAAAGGTCAATTAATGCATTGGAGGAAGGTTAAGTTTTCGAATTTTCATAACTCCTACAACTACTCGACACTATTTTCTTTAAAAGTCATGACAAGCTCGCATGTATGACAGGAAATTTTAGAATTTAAGACAATTATTGTGTCGGTAAATAGAAAAATTTGTGCGTCAAAGAGTTATTAAAAAAACAACACCAATACAACACGCAAGACCAAGGCCAACACCGAGACTATATCAGCAAGGGCAAGACCAAGACCAATACCAAGTCTGGGACAACTTTGGCCTTGGTCTAGCTTTGTTCATAACTAGATTTCCTCAGAAGGAATGTTCTGCTGTCGGTCCCTTAATTTATAGGAAAACTTCGTACTTATCTTCGGTAAGGGAATGGCAAAAAACATTTGCTGGAGTTCTCTAGGGCAAAAGAAACTTACAAGTGGTATAATTTTCTATTCCCTAATTTTAAAATCTCCTCAGAACATTACAAAAACTCTAAAAAACAGAGGATCATCCCCCGTCAAGTGCATCGTCTTCATTATTGCAGCAGTTTTATTTATTTGATCCTAAGTAGTGTTGCCCAAATTCAGTCTTGGTCTTGCAGTCTTGGTCTTGTTCTTGCGTTTTTGCAAGACCAAGACCAAGAACAAGACCGCGTATTTTTAGCAAGACCAAGACCAAGACTGACCGTGCAAGACTTGAGCAAGAACAAGACATAGCCTGCAAGACTCTTGCGTCTTGCAGCTAGGACTTAGCGCTATTTCACTGAGTAGTTAGGTGTAACAGTTCGGTGTATAGGTAGGTACGCTTAGGAATTCTATGAGACGCAAAAAACTGTATCAAAGAATATGAAAAACTGGACCTATGCGCATTACGACTAATACCATAAACATAGCGAATAAAAAAATTATTAAAATCAAACTGAGTGCATGCATAGTTATGTTTTAACCATCGGCACTTTGATAATGCGGCATCAAAGGTTTTGTACTTACTTCTCAAAGAAATTTGCCGCTTTTCGGAAGTACATGGTTATGATACACGCGCCGGCGGCTTCTTTTGAAATCTAAAACAATCGTTGCCGCCACGCCGAAATCATAACATTTGACACTATTTGATTGCCGCCATAGGGTGTAGGTATACTCATTTTATCGAAAATGGCCCGTGATTTTCTCTCAATACCTGCAACTTCAGTACCTGCTGAGAGGTTATTTTCTAAAGCATCATTAGTAATTAGAAAACATAGAAATAGGTTAAGTGATGAGTCAGCCAGATGGTTACTTTGTATTAATTCTTGGTCAAAAAAATTGATATAAAGTATCATAACCTAATGATAAAGCTGTTGATTTGTGTTGTATTTTATTTTTTATTCAAATAAATGATAAATCGTAAAACTCTTTTATTAAATTTCTTATAAGTTGAGGGTTCAATCTCTTTTTAGACAGATAAGTATTGTTCTTTAAAATACAGTCAAGTTATTGTAATTTGTTTTTTTACATGTTTTAGCAAAGGTAAGCTTATAAATCATAAATGTTTATTAAGAAACAGTTACTTCCATGGAAAACGACATATAGGTCAGTTGATTTTTCGAATTTCTTATCAAATCTTCAGTTATTTATTAATCTGCTTGATCTTTACTATGGCTATATTCATTCAAGCTCACAATGTTCCAATTCTAATACGTTTTTCTAGGATTTAAAGTAAACTTTAATAAATAGTAATAGACTAATAGGTAATTGCAAGACTTGCAAGACTCTTGCTGCAAGACCAAGACCAAGACCAAGACTGGGAGCGCAAGACCAAGACCAAGACCAAGACCAAGACCAAGACCAGGTGTATTGGCGCAAGACCAAGACCAAGACTGGCTAAGTCTCGTCTTGTTCTTGCGTTTGGGCAACACTAATCCTAAGTAAAATAAACATTCTAATAAATGCGAAGTCGTCTAATTAAATGTGTAACATACAGTATATACGTACATATGTATGTTAGGAATTAGTTTCTTTGTTCTCGTCTATCGTTTATTACTCAGAGGTCGGCATGACAGATAGCCGGCCATCGTGGCTCGACTTCGAGAGCCCATTGTGTCGTTTGCATTACAATCGTTGTTATAAACGGTACGGTGTATTTGTAAAGAGTGTAGTTAAAGTTATTACTTTTCGTATCACGATATTAACAATAAGTGACGTTAAAACGATGGATTACCGTAAAATGTGAGTTAAATGGGACTGAAATTCTCATCATATTCAACGAAAAATTTCCAGCACAGAAGGTAGGTGTTTGTCATCATTTCATCGTTTTGTTCAAAGTTATAAACATAAACATTTATGAACCAAACCAAAGTTGTACTTGTTAATACATAGGGTGAAATGAAAGCACTCTGTAGGTATTACCAAAGGACAATTACTGATTTTTCTAGTCATCTAATCAGACTACAGTTTTTTATATTTTATGGTCGCCATTAGATATATTTTTATGTGCCTGGTGCTGAGGTCATTCCAGCAGAAACGTTAATCCCATCAGAATGTGAATAAATTAGAAAACTCGAAGCTCTTTTCTGACAAAGGGTAAGACGCCATAAAAAATTATGGCTGAGTGAAGATCCAAAGTAGCCTCAATCCATGGTCCTTTTTCCATAGCATTACATCTTCAATGGAAGTGTGATTGTTAACCATTTAGATGACAGCGGTTTTACCACCATTTTTAAATAAAACTTTATATTAATTTATTTATTTATATTAATAGATTTAACATACCAACGTCTAGGATGGCTGCTAGCAGACGCTAAAGTTTGGACAAATTTTGTTGCTTTCAGAACAGATAACACTGTAACATGGAAACGATGCTTTCTCCAACAAATATGTTTTAAATTTCTGAATTGTTTACGGCGATGAGAGGCATTTAAGTATAAACCATTATGAGAATCAGAAATCTACCTTCAAAGTTTGCTTAATAAATACATATTGGTGTGGCACCGCGGTTATCCAAATGATCACTTTAATGTTGCATGTAACGCTATAGAAAAATGACCTTATCCAATATCATCATCATAAGGTCGTCAGTCCTAAGACTGATTGGACACGCACCTCCACTCTTTTCTATGTTGAGCTAATATTTGCATTTCCCCAAAAGTAAAACAACCCAAATCCTTAACTATCTGCAAACAGTAATCTAATCTAGGTCTAGGTCTACCTCTACCCCTGCTAACTTCCGTTTCTGCCTCTAATATGTCTCTGACTAGACCTTCATGCCTGAGAAGGTGTCCTAACAACCTATCTCGCCAATTTCTTATTGACTTCCATAGTATCCTGTGTTCTCCTATTCTTTCTAATACCTTTTCATTTCTAATCTTCTCTATCCACGGTATCCTCATCATTCGCTTGCAACATCACATTTCGATCGCTTGTAACATTTTATTTTCCGCCTCGCCCATCGTCCATGTTTCGCAGCCGTACAGCGCTGCGCTCCAAACACACACCTTCAACAATCTTTTTCTAAATTAACCGTTCGCGAGCATAGAAGTTACTTCTTTTTATTGAAGGCAACTCGACCCTACGCTATCCTCTGCTTTATATCCCTACTACTGTTTCCGTCCTGACTTATCTGACTTCCTAGATACCTAAAATCAGCCACTTCTATTAATTTTTCGTCTCCTATCTTTATATTCGCTCTTTCTCTACTTTTTCTTTCTTTGCATACCAGTATTTTTGTTTTATATTTATTTATTTTCATACTAAACTGTTTTATCAATACCGCTTCCATTTTATGTAAAGCTATCTTAGACTCCTTCTTATCCAACATTACACAAAATTGTAGCACAACTGTAGCGCACCAGGTACATCATCATGGGCTATTGATTGACCTCTCTTATTCCTACTTTCGTTCAGCCACAATTACTTGTGACGTCTCTCAAAATTTAAAAAGTTGAGTATGCGTTTTTTTGGTTTAATCAATATCTTCACAGTTCTGGAACTATCTGCTCCTACCACACGTAAATTAATTCGTTGCGTGTAGACTTCATTTACTAATATTAGTACATAAATTAGTTGCCTTTAAATAAAAAAAAAAAAAACTTCATATATCAATTTAATTTTTATTATCCAACTCAACACGTTATAATTTTTTTAACTTACTTAAGTAGATAGTAACATTTAAGTAAACATGATTTTGTTACGCTTTTTTTCTTATAATACTGCTTATACAATTTAGTATTCATCGTTGTAAGGGTAGTAGGGGTGCTTTTTAGCCCTGCAATATAAACAATTCTATTAGGACAAAGATGTGTTGAATGTGATAGAGTCATTTTTTAAGTTTAATTTAGGTACTTTAGGTACATAATATGCAAAATAATTAATATATAAATGACAGGAAAATAGCCATTTCTTGGTCCCTTTTTCTACTTCTACTTTCCCTGACTTACCCCATGCGAATATCAAACGATTTGATTTTTATTTTACATTTTTGTTAATATATATTTTGAGCACTTACCATTCTAAAGCGAACATTCTACCGTTGCAATCCATAGAGTCGATCTGTTTAATATCATCTGAAGTAAGTTGGAAATCAAATATGTCAATGTTCTCGTTAATCCTGTTCTTATTTAGCGACTTTGGGATGGCTATTATGCCTCTTTGGATATGCCATCTGAGTACTACTTGAGCAGGGGTTTTATTATGTTTCTGGGCTATAGCTTTAATTTTAGCGTCCTCCAATACTTTTGGAGTGTTTGGCTTTGCATAATTACTACCCGGGGCTCCAAGTGTACTGTGAGCGGTAATTGTAATTCCTTTTGATTTGCAAAATTCAAAGAGTTTCTTTTGACTCAAATAGGGATGGCATTCAACCTTAAAAGAAATAGAATAGAAAGAAATTCATTAAGCCTTTGATAATAGACAAGCTTTTTCCATCTTCCATACTGTTCATAATTTAAGATACAACGCATACGAATGAGAAGAACATATTTTTAAAATGTAGTCAGTAAAATATTTGAAGATTTAAATGAAATTGGTAAAACTTAAGGATTTAAATTATTGGTAAAGGCTTTCGTGGCCAGTTCGTAAACTGGCGCTGTCCTGATTCGGCTCAAATGCCATCGTCGGTTGTAGTGCCATCCAGTCTACATCCAACATCAGAAGGACCTCTGAAGAAGCTCTCTACTCGCTAGGTAAACGCTAGGAAGCAACTCCAGCCGACGACGGCCTTTAGACCGTAATCGAGACAGCATCAATTATTATTCTTGGAAAGAAATACTAATAGATATTACATACAAAAATTGCATTCATCACTCACTTGATTTGTGACTGGTACAACTTTAGTCATTACAAGAAGCCTTTCGATCTGTCGCCTATTAAAATTAGATACTCCAATTGATTTGACGAGTCCTTTTTTGTAACATTCCGCCATTGCTTTCCACGTATCCACATAGTCAGCATCTCCTGGAATCACTTGACCATTTTCGTCTATTGGGAAAATATTATCGCCTGGCTGCAATGCATTGTTTATATGTCATTTAATCGGTAAAATATCGATAGCATCGTATATGTTCTTAGTTTAGAGGATGTATGTATAAGAACTGTATATCTCAAATCTCTAGATTTGACGATGGAATTTATTATGACTTGGATAGTTCTGCAAGTAATTAACTTCCAATTTAGCTACTATGAGAGACGAGGATGTCTTCCTTTACAAAATGATGCTATTTTTTAATTTCCCAAAATATAATGATTTAAAGTCTCGGTTTGTTGGTCTATACTTGGCAGTTCATGACCCATACCCCATTTTTGACTGATTTGCTACCCATCAAAACAAACACCTTTTCTTAATGTTTCGTGAAATAATTGATTTTTTAATTAATTTTGTACAGAAACCCTATCTTTTGGTGCTCGATATAAGTTAACTCATAAACCTATAGAACTGGATTGAATCATCTGTGCGTTACCAGTATGTGAAATATCTACCATTACCAAAGATTGGCTTACTGTTCCCGGATGTATTGTTTCAAAAAGAGATAGACATTGATAGTACGATCGCACTGTCTTTATTTTGATCGGGCACAGAGGATGCGTAGGTCCAATTCTATATGCTTATGATCAAACTTGATTGTGAGAAAATGCCCTCCATTCTTTTAGTTACCCTTAGTAATGATTCGAGGGGTGCTACTTCTCGTTGACTAACAATCTGACATTATAATGCTACTTTTAGAAAAACTGTGCATGTTTAACCAAATGCATTAAATGATAGTGTATCTGTTCGTACTTTAAAATCCAAAGCCTGATGCATCAAATATAGATCCAAATAGTCCACTCC
>NW_020438942.1:6096-17394 GCF_000699045.2 Agrilus planipennis | reverse complement strand
GTAAGTAGGCAGGTCCTTACACTTTTAAATAAACAATTTAAATGTTTGTACCAGTGACCTACATATGGATTTATGGGTCCTATGTAACATTATATTCAGAAAATTCTGTTTGGCGTTCTGTAGCATAGAACAAAAATATGAATATTGAAGGGTGCATTTGTAAAAGCCTTTTAAATTGGTTAGTGTTCTCTTGGAATTCTTTATGGTGTGCTGATGAGATCTAAATAGATCTTTCTCGCTCTTCTTTGAAAAGTAGATATTATTATTCGTAAAAAGCTCCCAAATATTGTAACGAAATCAATAGCTAAGAGAAAAACCTTCAATGACTTAAACCTTTTGAAATATTAGTTTACTGACGTTAGATTTTTAATCAAATTATGGTTTTTTATACTTGTACCAAATGTGTTGGAGTGATATAAAAATGTTTTTTAATAATAATCTATACGTAATGTTTATAATTATGTGGTTTATGATATTCATTTGTATTTATTACAGAATACCCTAAGAAGACGTGAATCCACCACTACACATGATCTACGATGCAATGTAAGTTCTTATTAGATAATAAGTATAATAATAATGTTAAATATTTATTTTGGAAGTAATAGTGGTGATATGGGATTTTTAGTCCTATATAAGATCCCTAGCGTTGCAATTTACCAATGGATTTTCAATTTTTCGCGTTCTAGTTTGACTGAACACTTAATTTTGATAATTATTAATTAATTAATTATTCACCTGGATAATAGATAAAAATTGACTTTTCTGACGCATTTTGAGGTGTAGTCTTGAAAAAATGACAGGGCGTTCGATGCAATTAAGTCTGCACTTTGTCATTAGTGGTTTTACCAATTTTTTTGGTCGGATTTCAAAAGAGCAAACTGCAGTGTTTCAAAATGGTTATTCTCCAAAATTGATACGAGTTCAAATTTTGTGGGCTTACCTCTATAAATCTAACAATACGGTTTTCAGTTTATTTATTGAAGTTTCAATAGTCTTGATAGTACTCGATATATAAAACATAATAAATGTGAATTGAAAACAAAACACTAAATTGTTTGAACACTTTTCAATAATAACTTTCGACGAATCGTTATGACCGAACGGTCATTTTCGGGATAGGTTATAGACAATACTGACTCTTAAGTGGTCTAGGCTGTAATCTAGACCATGGAAATCAAACAAGCAATGACTTCAAAATTGATTATCCTGAACAATTAATTGGAATTGACAGTAAAAGTAATGCACCACTGATATTAAGCAAGTTTTACTGTATGACGACTGTGACATTTTAGAATTACCGAGCGCCATAGCCTATAGGTTTAGACTTTAGATTTAGACCATCTAGGAAGGCTCCGGTTCGGTTCCAGATCCGCCTAACCTGGTCTGGGCCCCATTGGGATCACTTAGGCAAATGCTTCTCTTCTGTTTTTATCTTTTCTGCCCTAATACTAACACCCACCCATTCCCTACATTGAAACTCAAAGGACAAGCCCGTGTTTGATTAATAAGACATGCGTACCGATTAAATGCGTTTATTGATTTGTGACACACACACAAACACACTTGTGCCAAGTTTTAGCCATTTGTGTAAACACGAAACATTAGTTTTCTTATGCGAAATCCTGTAAATTCTTCAATTTAGTATTCATCGTTGAAAGGATAATAGGGGTGTGTAGCCCACCTGCAACAGAAAACAAACAATAATGTAGAAACAGTGCCTCTTAATTAATTTGGTTTTAATTTCACATTTCTATGTATGTGTGTATCCACTTACATTTCCAATGGAAATATTCTACCGTTGCAATCGAACGAGTCGATATATTTAACATCTTCCGGTGTTAGTTGAAAATCAAACACGTCAATGTTCTCTTCAATTCTCTTCTTATTTACTGACTTTGGGATGGTTATTATGCCCCTTTGAATATGCCATCTAATTATTACTTGTGCGGGAGTTTTCTTATACTTTTTGCAAATAGTTTTCAGTTTAGCGTCATCCAATAACTTTCGATCGCCTGGTTTTACCCATGGATGAGCCGGGGATCCAAGTGGACTATATGCGGTTATTGTAATTCCTTTTGATTTGCAAAATTCAAGAAGTTTCTTTTGGTTGAAATACGGATGGCATTCGACCTTAGCAGGGAGACAAAAGTGTAACAATTTCTTTAATTGGCTTAGTTTTCGATGACTTGGGTATCTATTAACTAATCCAAATTTAAAAGGGAAGAAGGAAGTCAATACCATTTCTTTGTACAATGAAAGTTAAACAATGGCTTAATGCAAAAAACCATTCAACATAAATTATTATAATTACATTTATTTAGGCATTCCTTTAATGACATTGTTTAACTTACGACAGAATAAGTTGCTATCGTTCAAAGAAATGAGAGTCAGTTAAAGATGTTGCAAATGTGTGAGATGCAAAAAATTATTCTATTATCAAATTACTATCTTGAAGATATATAATTTTGAACCTATTGCTTATGAGCTAGACCATATTAAATTATGTATATTCTATATGTTCTGATCAACACAGTTAGAAATATTTCGTAGAAAATAGTGTCATTGGTTGTATAGGAGATCGGACGTGTAATATTGCGTTAACAAGTTGAGGAACCCGGAGCAATTTGGTGGGAGTCGGTTCCAAGTGTTTACCACTAGGAAGTCCGCTGTGACCCATTAGCTTGTAGTTTTACACAGTGGATGGGATTTCTCGAGTTTCAGGTACATTGTACAGGTTGTATGTGATTTTATACATCTCAATAAGATCAGAGCGAGTTTAGCGGATCCTTGTGGATATTCGAGGTCATGTAAGTTTCGGGGAAGCTTGGTGATTTTCTTCTGGATCTTCTCAAGATGGACGACATTCTTTTTATAAAAGAGTATCATATCACGCATGCGAATTCGACCACAGGTCACACGTTTTCAGGGTATTTTTAGTCAATTGAGCCTTCATTGTGCCGACGCTTTCCTCAACATGAAGGTAGTCCTCTTTGCCTTTTTTGTGACAGGTACCAGTTGATGGTCCCACTTCAAGTTTTATGTTATGATGACACTGACATGTATGTAGGCAGACGAGGGTTCAACAACAGTGCTTACCAGGTAGTAATTGAACCGAGGGTTTTTGGCCCAAGTTGGACGGCTTTGCCATCGAGTGAAGATCTGCTTCAAGTTGGTCATGATACTGCAAACAGCTTGGTGTTGTCGAAAAAGCAGTTCCACTTTGAGACCAGATCATTTCCCAGATCATTGATGTAGAGAAT
The DNA here is from genome assembly GCF_000699045.2 of Agrilus planipennis. Taxonomy (NCBI): domain Eukaryota; kingdom Metazoa; phylum Arthropoda; class Insecta; order Coleoptera; family Buprestidae; genus Agrilus; species Agrilus planipennis. Next base: position 14,131 of record NW_020438942.1, on the reverse strand, counting down.
GAAGAATACGGAGCCAATAACAGATCCTTGTGGGACCTCACTATAAACCGACTATGGTGTAAAGATGGAATCACCAATCGAAACATTCGGATTACAGGAATATCGTCAGGACCAGGGGAGGAGTCAGGATCCAGACTATTCAGAACTTGGTCGACATCTATGCTTGTAAAGGAGACATCTTCCAGAATGATCTTGCCAGCGTTGGAGCTGGTATTAGAGGTGCCCAGTTCATCGACCGCGGTGAAGACTTTAAGGAACTCGGCTGCAAAGGCCTCCGCTAATCGGTTAGTAGTTCTCCTGCTTAGTTTCTGATGGTTTTGGGAATTCCCGTGTTAGACTGCATGTGGCTCCGTATGAACGAGAACAGTTTTCTTGCCTCCCTGGGCGATGACTTCCTTCTCATAGTCTTTCTTCCTCTGCCTCGCGTAAGATGCAAAGAAGCATGAGATTACTCTATATGCGCTGTAGTCACTTTACTTATTTGCGGTTTTATATTTTTTCCGAGCCTTCAGTTTCCTTCCAGCAATTGTTAATCCAAGGTTTATTCACTTTATGTTGTGGTGTGCGATTTCAAGTATGGATCAACAGAAAAGTGTTTACGGTTTGATGGAAGGAGTTCCGTTACTCTTGGACATCGTAAGTAAGCAGTTGAAGAAGTTCGCCACTCGTGCTAGCAAAACTTTAGGAATTAACTTTAGACTCGAATCAGAACAACATTAGCTCACCTACTGATCGCGAAAGCCATTACTAATTTAACTACTGTAGACTTTTTCGTCACTTACTTGATTGGTAACTGGTACAACAGTAGTCAATTGAAGAAGCCTTTCGATCTGCCTTTTATTAAAATTGGATATTCCAATTGATTTGACGAGCCCTTTTTTGTAAACTTTCTCCATTGCTTTCCACGTATCCACATAATCAACACCTTCTGGAATGACATGGCCATTTTCGTCGACTGGGAATACATTATCTCCTGGCTGGAATGCATTAATTGCTTATAAGCTAACTAACTCAATTATAATATCAATGAAATCATACAGTATGTAATTTGGATTTATATTATTTTTTTGTGTATATCTGGAAGCCTCGAGCATTGCCGATAGAAGTACTAATTGGGGGTAGTTTATCATCTATATAATTAACGTTCGATTAAGCTTTTAGAATGTTTCCTTTTCCACAACTCCTGTCTTTATGTGCTCGAGAGGTGTAACTGATAATCCTATGGAACTTTCAAAAATACTAGAGATAGTAGCAATAACTTAATCCAAAGCCCTGTCTAAAAACCATATTTTCTAATAAAGGATAAATAAATAACAAAGAGAATTGGAATGAACCCTCATAGACCCATACCACCATGGTATGGTGTAAGTTATTATAAGTTATAAGTGTGGTCAGCCTCTATTCGGATGATCCACTAGCACGTTTTAATTCTGTCATGCATCTGGGCACCACGGTTGAAATGCGGATCTCCGATTGGTTGGATTGCATCCCCTTACTGGTTTGAAGGATATGATTAGGATCATACGATTACGGTAAAAGAAAACAGCATTTATATATATATTATTTTGTCAATGTTATCTTCTCCTACTGCGATACTAAGCATATCTAACAAACCAGTGATGGGATGCTATTGAATTAATGAGAGCGCTGTATTCCAGCTATAATGCCGAGATGTATGAAGACATTATTTCGAGGGAGGCTTGGTCCAATTCCATCTGATGTTTATGGTGTATTCTGAATGAGAAAGAAAGCTAAATGTTCTAACAAATATTTCATTCTGTTAGTGAGGCTTTGTAATAGGTTTCCAACGTTAGACGATGAGGGATGTACATGTTCTATTTTATCAATTTTGCATGATGAAAAATCGTAAGTGTCTAATCTAACGTATAGAATATTGTGTTACTTCTTACTTTAAAATCTAAAGGATTGTGCATCAAATATAGATCCAAATAGTCTAATCCCAAAGCGGTTAAGGACTCCTTAAGTGCTGGTTCGACAGCTTTCGGGTTGTGAAAGGTACTCCACAGTTTGCTGACTATAAAGAGGTCTTCTCTTTTGACAACACCCTCATCAATTTTTTCCTTGATCGCTTCACCAACTTCTTTTTCGTTTTGGTAAACCCATGCGCAATCAATGTGTCTATAGCCGGCGTCTATCGCATCCTTAACAGCTTGAGTTACTTCTCCTGGTTTAGACTAAAACAGATAATGAAAATATACATATTTGAGAAGTTTCTAAGTTTATTATCTTCGTTAAAACGAACCTGCATATAATAATAATGGATACTCATTGATTCATGATTTACGAATATGTCATTATACATTATCCACGAGAGTATCGCGTTGATAATGCTCACATAAGAAGTAAGAGAAAAATACGTTTCCGCAGTGAGTTTTAACGATCATTAGGATGATTCCTATTTAGTTTATTGTTATTTTAAATTTTTAACATCATCATCATCATCATCATAAGTTCGTCAGTCCTAATACTGGTTGGACACGCACCTCCATCCTTTCTTCCTATCCTGAGCTAATCTTCGCATTTCTCTAAAACCTAAACAACCTATATCCTTAAATATTTGCGAACAGTAATCTAATCTAAGTCTACCTCTACCCCTCCTAACTTCCGTTTCTGCCTCTGATTAGACCTTGATGCCTGAGAGTGTCCTACTAACCTATTTCCCTATTTCTTATTGACTTCCATAGAGTCTTCTGCATGCACCTTTAATAAACTTTTTCAAATTTTTAAATTAACCTTTCGCGAGCATAAATATGGCTTCCTTTTATTGAAGGCGACTCGACCCTATCCTATCTGCGCTATCCTTTGCTATATATCTCTACTACTCCTTCCGTCCTGCCTTTCTAGATACCTAAAATCAGCCACTTCTTCTAAATTTTCATCTCCTACCTTTATATTTGCTCTTTCTCTACTTTTCCTTCCCTTCCATACCAGTATTTTTGTTTGACTTTTATTTATTTTCGTACAGTACTGTTTCGTCAATACCGCTTCCATTTTATTTAAAGCTATCTCTAAGTCCTCCTTGCTAGATGTTATCATCTGCAAATCTAAGCATACTAATTTTTTGCCCCCGTATATCTATCCCTACAGTTGTACTGTCTTTAATGATATTGATCGCGTCTTCGATGTATAGATTAAAAAGTAGCGGTGACAGTGTGCATCCCTGTCTGACTCCCTCCCTAATATTTACTTCTCTACGTTGCAGCCCCATTTCTATAACTGCCTGTTGCTCTTTATACAAACTATGTATCACTCTTCTATCTATGTAANTGCATACCAGTATTTTTGTTTTATATTTATTTATTTTCATACTAAACTGTTTTATCAATACCGCTTCCATTTTATGTAAAGCTATCTTAGACTCCTTCTTATCCAACATTACACAAAATTGTAGCACAACTGTAGCGCACCAGGTACATCATCATGGGCTATTGATTGACCTCTCTTATTCCTACTTTCGTTCAGCCACAATTACTTGTGACGTCTCTCAAAATTTAAAAAGTTGAGTATGCGTTTTTTTGGTTTAATCAATATCTTCACAGTTCTGGAACTATCTGCTCCTACCACACGTAAATTAATTCGTTGCGTGTAGACTTCATTTACTAATATTAGTACATAAATTAGTTGCCTTTAAATAAAAAAAAAAAAAAACTTCATATATCAATTTAATTTTTATTATCCAACTCAACACGTTATAATTTTTTTAACTTACTTAAGTAGATAGTAACATTTAAGTAAACATGATTTTGTTACGCTTTTTTTCTTATAATACTGCTTATACAATTTAGTATTCATCGTTGTAAGGGTAGTAGGGGTGCTTTTTAGCCCTGCAATATAAACAATTCTATTAGGACAAAGATGTGTTGAATGTGATAGAGTCATTTTTTAAGTTTAATTTAGGTACTTTAGGTACATAATATGCAAAATAATTAATATATAAATGACAGGAAAATAGCCATTTCTTGGTCCCTTTTTCTACTTCTACTTTCCCTGACTTACCCCATGCGAATATCAAACGATTTGATTTTTATTTTACATTTTTGTTAATATATATTTTGAGCACTTACCATTCTAAAGCGAACATTCTACCGTTGCAATCCATAGAGTCGATCTGTTTAATATCATCTGAAGTAAGTTGGAAATCAAATATGTCAATGTTCTCGTTAATCCTGTTCTTATTTAGCGACTTTGGGATGGCTATTATGCCTCTTTGGATATGCCATCTGAGTACTACTTGAGCAGGGGTTTTATTATGTTTCTGGGCTATAGCTTTAATTTTAGCGTCCTCCAATACTTTTGGAGTGTTTGGCTTTGCATAATTACTACCCGGGGCTCCAAGTGTACTGTGAGCGGTAATTGTAATTCCTTTTGATTTGCAAAATTCAAAGAGTTTCTTTTGACTCAAATAGGGATGGCATTCAACCTTAAAAGAAATAGAATAGAAAGAAATTCATTAAGCCTTTGATAATAGACAAGCTTTTTCCATCTTCCATACTGTTCATAATTTAAGATACAACGCATACGAATGAGAAGAACATATTTTTAAAATGTAGTCAGTAAAATATTTGAAGATTTAAATGAAATTGGTAAAACTTAAGGATTTAAATTATTGGTAAAGGCTTTCGTGGCCAGTTCGTAAACTGGCGCTGTCCTGATTCGGCTCAAATGCCATCGTCGGTTGTAGTGCCATCCAGTCTACATCCAACATCAGAAGGACCTCTGAAGAAGCTCTCTACTCGCTAGGTAAACGCTAGGAAGCAACTCCAGCCGACGACGGCCTTTAGACCGTAATCGAGACAGCATCAATTATTATTCTTGGAAAGAAATACTAATAGATATTACATACAAAAATTGCATTCATCACTCACTTGATTTGTGACTGGTACAACTTTAGTCATTACAAGAAGCCTTTCGATCTGTCGCCTATTAAAATTAGATACTCCAATTGATTTGACGAGTCCTTTTTTGTAACATTCCGCCATTGCTTTCCACGTATCCACATAGTCAGCATCTCCTGGAATCACTTGACCATTTTCGTCTATTGGGAAAATATTATCGCCTGGCTGCAATGCATTGTTTATATGTCATTTAATCGGTAAAATATCGATAGCATCGTATATGTTCTTAGTTTAGAGGATGTATGTATAAGAACTGTATATCTCAAATCTCTAGATTTGACGATGGAATTTATTATGACTTGGATAGTTCTGCAAGTAATTAACTTCCAATTTAGCTACTATGAGAGACGAGGATGTCTTCCTTTACAAAATGATGCTATTTTTTAATTTCCCAAAATATAATGATTTAAAGTCTCGGTTTGTTGGTCTATACTTGGCAGTTCATGACCCATACCCCATTTTTGACTGATTTGCTACCCATCAAAACAAACACCTTTTCTTAATGTTTCGTGAAATAATTGATTTTTTAATTAATTTTGTACAGAAACCCTATCTTTTGGTGCTCGATATAAGTTAACTCATAAACCTATAGAACTGGATTGAATCATCTGTGTGTTACCAGTATGTGAAATATCTACCATTACCAAAGATTGGCTTACTGTTCCCGGATGTATTGTTTCAAAAAGAGATAGACATTGATAGTACGATCGCACTGTCTTTATTTTGATCGGGCACAGAGGATGCGTAGGTCCAATTCTATATGCTTATGATCAAACTTGATTGTGAGAAAATGCCCTCCATTCTTTTAGTTACCCTTAGTAATGATTCGAGGGGTGCTACTTCTCGTTGACTAACAATCTGACATTATAATGCTACTTTTAGAAAAACTGTGCATGTTTAACCAAATGCATTAAATGATAGTGTATCTGTTCGTACTTTAAAATCCAAAGCCTGATGCATCAAATATAGATCCAAATAGTCCACTCCCAAATCGTTTAACGACTCCCTAAGTGCTGGTTCGACAGCTTCCGGTTTGTGGAAAGTACACCACAATTTGCTAACAATAAAGAGGTCTTCCCTTTTGACAACATTCTCATCAATTTTTTCTTTGATCGCTTCACCAATTTCCTTTTCGTTTCTGTAAGCCCATGCGCAGTCAATATGCCTGTAACCGGCATCGATTGCATCCTTTACAGCTTGTTTTACTTCTCCTGGTTTAGACTGAAACGGATAACGAATAACTCTTGATAAATATGTACATATGGAATGATGAATTTTTCTGGGAGTCCCAACTACTATCTTTCATCTGTATTATCAGATTTACCATTCAAAAAATGAAGTGACTTCTTTGCTGTATTCAGTGTGGTTTAGGGTACATATACGAAATATGTGTGGCAAAAAAACCGACGAATTTATGTCCTATTATTCGAAATTTTTTAATAATTATTTAAAAGGTACAAATGCATTCAGTGTTATTTAAATTGCAATTCATGCAACAAGTAGTTGTCCATAAAAATGGAAATGAAAGCATTTCTATGAACGAGAGCCGCAAGCAGTAATCGATAAGGTTGCACGTTTGATATTACGACCAAAAGCCCTGCTAGGGCAGTTGTAAATTGTATCTAACAGTCTGTGCATTTTATGGAAGCTTTCCGGAAACAGCACAAATGCAGTAAAATAAATTTTTGTATTAAATACGTAATACAAAATAAGCAAGTGTACCTAGGTATAAATATATGTCGAGTATTTTTATTACGAATCATGCTAGGAGTTCCCGAGGTAGCCACCAGAATAGCAGCACCTTTGAATTATTCGGTGACGATCAATATACATTCACATGTAGGATATTGCTTTGCCACTCCTTAGGTCCTTAACCAAGGAAAAGCTAATAAAAGTACCGTTCTTGTTACATTATGTGTATATAAATATTATATTTTGAATAAAATAAATTTTTCATGAAAGTGAGAGTTACCTACTAACTGAATTGTGAATTTAATGCAAATGTTATGTTTCAAAGGATTTAATAAACTCAAACTAATTTTATTAGAGGTAGGTACTTTACTTACATCAAATGTGCCGTACCCCAAAATTGGTATTTCCACACCATTGTTCAGTTTCACTTTTGGTACTACGTCCGGGTTAACCATAATTGCAAAATCAACGTAGAAGATAACACGTCCAAACGTGAATGTGCTTTGAAGGCTACTAAAAAGTAGTAGGTGACTTTTATTTGCCTACTACGTATATAATTTTATTGATGAGTGATGGCTGTTGCTATGAACAGCAAATTGTAGATATCAACATTGATTATAATTTGATATCAAATTGATAAGATTGCGTTATACAAGATGTTTCAAAAATTTGGACTGTTACCGAACAGTCGTACAAAAGTTTCTTTGGTTGTTCACACTTAACACCCTGTATTTTATTAACCGAGAATATTTTACCAACTGAGCCTGTAATAAATGTGCATTATAACGTTTCAGGAAACCCGAAAATTTTTACTATTGATTAGGTCTTTATCAAAAGTACATTCATAAATATACTACTGATATAGTATTATTCAAACTTTTCTGAAACATTACAAAGCATTTTTCCCTTTTAACGATTATGCTTACCAATGACACGCTGATAGCTATTTATCGTTATTAGTTGGTACAGAAAAGTTGTTTTACTGAATTTTTGTTCATTTGACGGCAACTCATATATTGTTCTTATTTGGTTTAAGCAATCGTCCAAGTTAAAAATTAAATTAGTCTATTACGTAAATTTAAGAACAGCTATTATCTGGTCCATAATAATAGCTGTTACAACATACGAATTGTGTTTGTTTTTCATTATCTGTAAAGGACGTTTCCAAATCAAGGTCTCTCTAGTCATCGTTTAACGAAATACTTGCTGGCTTGTGTGTTACCTATAGTCGATATTTTTCGCGCAGATTTTAACGTTAAACGAATTGATGAATAATTTGCAATTCGGTGTACAATATCTGTAATTAAAGTTGTTTGTTATAGCAATTAGGAATTCAATTTAATTTTAACACTTACACCTACCTATTACATCATAAAAATTATACCTTATTTATTTCCAACTAGGTACTAAACATTACAACCGGGGGG
>NW_020438942.1:0-1247 GCF_000699045.2 Agrilus planipennis | reverse complement strand
TATTTTTTGACTTTGTTATCTTTATGGTATTTATCAATCAGCTAACATTAGTTAATTAATTACTTATGAAAGCGGTTGTTTCTATCAGATCCGTAATTTAAATTAAATAAAAGTAGTACATGACAATCCTAGAAGGCAAACAACGAAAGAAAGGTTGTAAAATATAAGGACTATTCAGAATAGTCTCATACATTTGCTGAAATAAAGAAAAAATACTTTATAATATTTTTTAAAAGTTATAATAAGTAATAATGCAATTGTTTCATCTTTTTATCTAGTCCTTTATCAAGAGTACATAGAGCCAATTTAATATTATTTCTGAAATATTACAAAGCAAATTTTCGTAATTTTCGCTCATAGTAGGTAGGTAACACATCGAAATTAATGTTGGTTATTGCCAGTTACAATTTTTTTTTGTTAATGTTTAAATTTGATAGCGGCTAATTCTGAACTTATTTGTTTTTAGTAATTAAAATACTCTATAAACATATAATATACATTAAATTATTTCAAACAGATGTTATCTGGTTCTCAGTTAAACACTTCAGTATTTACAACATACGAATTGTGTTTGTCTTCCATAATCTGTAAAGGGCACTTCTGAATCAAGGTCTTTAGTCATTGTTTAACAAAAATCATACAATACAATCAGGTTTGTATTATACTGGATATTCTATTAACTGTAATCGTAATCCTTCTTTTTAAATAATTTTACACCTTGGTTTTTATTTCAAAAAATTACCGATGTATTTGATAACTGATGCACTGAAGTGACATCAAACCTCAAAAGAGCGTACTGTAGGGCCGCTAAATGACGTCCATCTTTCAAAATCGATAAACATTCATATTTGTGAGGATTTTTTGATGTCAAAAAATCTAATTTAGAGAAACTCATAATCATTCTCATGATTGATTGATTGGTTGATTTTAAGTCGGATATCGGAAGAATGAGCAGCAAGATTTTTATTAGAAGGCCTCTACTTCCAAACTTTTAGGGACTCAACATCTACCAACATAAAAGAAATTAAACATGAAAAATCCCGTACAAGCTACTGTTCGCAAATAGTTGCAGGTTGCTTGAGTTTTCAAGAAATTCGAAGATTGACTAAGATAGGAACAAAATGGAAGTACATATCGAATCAATCTTATACTTCTCTCTCCCGCCGATGATGATGATGATGAAAAAACAGAGTGAAGTGATGTACGAATATCTACAGTAGGTTCACTTCCCAGCCACGCCCATACAT
>NW_020438941.1:506075-507873 GCF_000699045.2 Agrilus planipennis | reverse complement strand
AACTAAACTTATTTTTAATTTTACTTGCTTTAGAAGAACAAGAGTCAATGTTTTCTTCAGCAGAAATAAAAGCATTTATACTTTCGCTTAGCGACAGACCTTTAGTTTCTAGATTTTCGATACATTTTGAAAGAAAAACAAAATTACTTTCGATATACGCTAATTAATTTTTTACATGAGGATTATTTAAAATGGTTTTGCTTTTGTTAATAGCCGTACTGTCGGAAGAATCAAATTCTTCAATGACAGTTGTTATTTTTTAAAAATTTTTAATATAAAATGACGCTCAGTTTAGCCAAGATACCCATCTCGTTAAAACAGGTTCAGGAGGCAAATGGGTATCTGGTAGTCTTTCCCTATAACGTTGTACTCTCAGGGGAGCTTTAATAAATACTTTTTTACGTTTGAAATCAATTTATTTACCTCCGGGTATTCAACCTAACAGCTTCTGCTACTCGATTTAAACCATGTGTCAAACATTTGCAGTAAATTAAATTCGGGTAAAATACTAAAAGGATTTTCAGCTGCCTTAGTCATATATGGTACGGCATCAGAAACCATTAATAATAAAAGTAGAAAGACGTACTACTTATGCTTCAACAAACGAAAACTGTAAGGGATAAGGAAAATAGCTTAACATATTATAATCAATTAAACCTATTGCAATAGTTAACTAAGGACTGAATAAGGAATTGGGCCATCATCTAAATTCATAAGATTATTTTTATTCTTTTGAAAGTATAAGCATTCCCCAGCGTCAAGTTCTGATTTGCAAGAGACTTCTTTGATTAACTTTAAACATTTAGGGCCTATAGGGTGGTTTGTATTGAACACTAGATTTATCAATCATATTTAATCTAAAGTGAGCGTTCTGTTCATCACAGTAACGATTTAAAAAATCTTGAAATAAACGATTATCCAATTTATATAAAGGAATATTGCAACCCACCAAAAGGTTGCACAGGTCTGCGTGAAACTTGTTTGTTTGCTGTTGCATTTCCCGTGATTGCAAAAGCTGTTAAAGAAAAGAATTCGACGATCCTTTTTTTTTTTATCTTTGTGACCTATCGTGTTAGATTGCTGGTCTATAGTTGAAACTTTTTTTCACACGTAATCTGTGAATAAAAAAAAACACTGAACTACCATAATTGAATCACTTTTTAGGTACCTATTGAATAAAAATCAATACACTTTATTTTTTCAGAAATAAATCAAAATTATTTTATATCTTAAAATAGAAACAAAATAAAAAAAAAACTCTTTTAAGACTTACCCTTTTTTGCAATTAGTGAAAAAAAGATGTTCATTGTCAATAATTGTAAATTTGTAAATTCACTTCTCCCTATAATCCACTTTTTGAGTAACGCTGATTGTTCAGATGTAACTTTCGGCATCACGATAACTATTAATACACTTCACCATAGAATAACAACAAATTATGAAAAATATTAGAGACAACAACCGCATTATTAGTCGCTATGCATTTGGTTTTTCCCCGATAACAAGTTTGTATTAGGTACGAAACGAGAATGTCATTAAAAAGCAATTGGAGCAATGGTAAGTAACAGACTTTTAAACGTTAAATAATAGCTTTTATGCAGATAATATATCGAATTATACCAAAATATGCATTTATTTTAAATGCATATGTATTATTCAAAAATCTTGGAAATATGCTTGCATAGATATATGTTACATGCATTTTGCATAGAATCCGAACTCTACTTATTATACTTTTTGTAATGCACTTAACTTGATATTTTTATCTATTAACATTATCATTTGTAAGAAGATCTGA
>NW_020438941.1:499529-505272 GCF_000699045.2 Agrilus planipennis | reverse complement strand
TACGTTTGAAATCAATTTATTTACCTCCAGGTATTCCAACCTAACAGCTTCTGCTACTCGGTTTAAACCATGTGCCAAACATTTGCAGTGAATTAAATTCGGGTAAAATACTTTACAGAATAACAACAAATGATGAAAAATATTAGAGACAACAACCGCATTATTAGTCGCTATGCATTTGGTTTTTCCCCGATAACAAGTTTGTATTAGGTACGAAACGAGAATGTCATTAAAAAGCAATTGGAGCAATGGTAAGTAACAGACTTTTAAACGTTAAATAATAGCTTTTATGCAGATAATATATCGAATTATACCAAAATATGCATTTATTTTAAATGCATATGTATTATTCAAAAATCTTGGAAATATGCTTGCATAGATATATGTTACATGCATTTTGCATAGAATCCGAACTCTACTTATTATACTTTTTGTAATGCACTTAACTTGATATTTTTATCTATTAACATTATCATTTGTAAGAAGATCTGAGGTAGGTACACGCCTCACGGTGCACGTAACTTCATATTGCTACCTCTTAATATTATCATTTTATAAGAATTTCTGAAGTAGACGCTTCACCATGCACTTAACTTCATACTACTAACTCCTAATATTATCATTTTATAAGAAGTTCTGAGGTACACGCCTCACAATGCACTTAACTTCATATTTTAGTAATTATCATTATTAATTATTTTACAAAAAGATTAATACTATTATTTTGTATGAACCCATGTAGGAACTAACGACGGGGCCAAGCTTGGTCCAAGCTTGGTCCAAGAGTTTTTAATTCTGGCCCGAGATTGGCAACCAATATTGGACCAAGCATGGCAAACGCTTGGAACATAACTTCGGCCCACGCCTGTTTGCCAAGCTTGGCCCACGACTGGACAGCCAATGATGAACCAAGACTTGGTGAACAATACTAACCCAAGATTGGCAACCAATATTGGACCAAGCATGGCAAACGCTTGGAACATAACTTCGGCCCACGCCTGTTTGCCAAGCTTGGCCCATGACTGGACAGCCAATGATGAACCAAGACTTGGTGAACAATACTAACCCAAGATTGGCAACCAATATTGGACCAAGCATGGCAAACGCTTGGAACATAACTTCGGCCCACGCCTGTTTGCCAAGCTTGGCCCATGACTGGACAGCCAATGATGAACCAAGACTTGGTGAACAATACTAACCCAAGATTGGCAACCAATATTGGACCAAGCATGGCAAACGCTTGGAACATAACTTCGGCCCACGCCTGTTTGCCAAGCTTGGCCCATGACTGGACAGCCAATGATGAACCAAGACTTGGTGAACAATACTAACCCAAGATTGGCAACCAATATTGGACCAAGCATGGCAAACGCTTGGAACATAACTTCGGCCCACGCCTGTTTGCCAAGCTTGGCCCATGACTGGACAGCCAATGATGAACCAAGACTTGGTGAACAATACTAACCCAAGATTGGCAACCAATATTGGACCAAGCATGGCAAACGCTTGGAACATAACTTCGGCCCACGCCTGTTTGCCAAGCTTGGCCCATGACTGGACAGCCAATGATGAACCAAGACTTGGTGAACAATACTAACCCAAGATTGGCAACCAATATTGGACCAAGCATGGCAAACGCTTGGAACATAACTTCGGCCCACGCCTGTTTGCCAAGCTTGGCCCATGACTGGACAGCCAATGATGAACCAAGACTTGGTGAACAATACTAACCCAAGATTGGCAACCAATATTGGACCAAGCATGGCAAACGCTTGGAACATAACTTCGGCCCACGCCTGTTTGCCAAGCTTGGCCCATGACTGGACAGCCAATGATGAACCAAGACTTGGTGAACAATACTAACCCAAGATTGGCAACCAATATTGGACCAAGCATGGCAAACGCTTGGAACATAACTTCGGCCCACGCCTGTTTGCCAAGCTTGGCCCATGACTGGACAGCCAATGATGAACCAAGACTTGGTGAACAATACTAACCCAAGATTGGCAACCAATATTGGACCAAGCATGGCAAACGCTTGGAACATAACTTCGGCCCACGCCTGTTTGCCAAGCTTGGCCCATGACTGGACAGCCAATGATGAACCAAGACTTGGTGAACAATACTAACCCAAGATTGGCAACCAATATTGGACCAAGCATGGCAAACGCTTGGAACATAACTTCGGCCCACGCCTGTTTGCCAAGCTTGGCCCATGACTGGACAGCCAATGATGAACCAAGACTTGGTGAACAATACTAACCCAAGATTGGCAACCAATATTGGACCAAGCATGGCAAACGCTTGGAACATAACTTCGGCCCACGCCTGTTTGCCAAGCTTGGCCCATGACTGGACAGCCAATGATGAACCAAGACTTGGTGAACAATACTAACCCAAGATTGGCAACCAATATTGGACCAAGCATGGCAAACGCTTGGAACATAACTTCGGCCCACGCCTGTTTGCCAAGCTTGGCCCATGACTGGACAGCCAATGATGAACCAAGACTTGGTGAACAATACTAACCCAAGATTGGCAACCAATATTGGACCAAGCATGGCAAACGCTTGGAACATAACTTCGGCCCACGCCTGTTTGCCAAGCTTGGCCCATGACTGGACAGCCAATGATGAACCAAGACTTGGTGAACAATACTAACCCAAGATTGGCAACCAATATTGGACCAAGCATGGCAAACGCTTGGAACATAACTTCGGCCCACGCCTGTTTGCCAAGCTTGGCCCATGACTGGACAGCCAATGATGAACCAAGACTTGGTGAACAATACTAACCCAAGATTGGCAACCAATATTGGACCAAGCATGGCAAACGCTTGGAACATAACTTCGGCCCACGCCTGTTTGCCAAGCTTGGCCCATGACTGGACAGCCAATGATGAACCAAGACTTGGTGAACAATACTAACCCAAGATTGGCAACCAATATTGGACCAAGCATGGCAAACGCTTGGAACATAACTTCGGCCCACGCCTGTTTGCCAAGCTTGGCCCATGACTGGACAGCCAATGATGAACCAAGACTTGGTGAACAATACTAACCCAAGATTGGCAACCAATATTGGACCAAGCATGGCAAACGCTTGGAACATAACTTCGGCCCACGCCTGCTTGCCAAGCTTGGCCCATGACTGAATAGCCAATGATGAGCCAAGACTTGGTGAACAATACTAACCCAAGATTGGCAACCAATATTGGACCAAGCATGGCAAACGCTTGGAACATAACTTAGGCCCACGCCTGCTTGCCAAGCTTGGCCCATGACTGAATAGCCAATGATGAGCTAAGACTTGGTGAACAATATTAACCCAAGATTGGCAACCAATATTGGACCAAGCATGGCAAATGCTTGGAACATAACTTCGGCCCAAGCCTGGTTGCCAAACTTTGCCCACGACAACCAGAACTAAGACTTGTGAACAATATCAGCCCAATATTGGACAGCCCATATTGGAGCAAAACTTGATAGTCAATATTAGTCCAAGACTGGCCTGCTCATATTGTTGATTTGATTAATAAAAGAAATCTATGATTGGGCAGCCAATGTTATGCCAAAACTGGTTGGCCAATAATCATATGTGGGTAAATCGATATTCCGTTGAGTATTAGGTAAACACTTTTCCTGATACAAACATCTTTCAAAAACGTCATTCTAATTTCGCCAATGGCAATGAAAAAACGGTAGTATTGATATTACAAAGAACTCCTTGGAGGAAACAAGTGGACGAAAATTTGTGAATAGTGCGAACAGATAACATTTTTATGATGTTTTTGATGGATTTCATAAAAACCAATCATTTTCAATCTCGTAATGATTAAAAATTAAAAAAACATATAGACTACTAATGCGTGACATTTAGACTGAAAAAATTAGTTACCGAAGTCATCGTACACATGTATAAATATAATTACCCAATAAAAATATTAACAAAGTAAGTAATGATTTTTTTCAGAAAACAGTTAATTTTCCGGCATAGATCACAATAGAATTTAATTTCAGGACATTCATGATAATAATGAATTAAATTGCATTTTCTTTGTATCCGTATATTATATAAAACGCATGTAGAAAAAATATAAGTAAATGTAGGAAAAACATAAATAAACGTAGAAAAAAATATAAATAAATGTAGAAAAAAAATATAAATAAATTATGCTAGGTTGTTTTCTCGGTGAGCCGTTGTTGTCTACCGCCGTCTCTATCTCCTGCACCTGATAAATAGTGGCTGGTAGCTCTTAACACGTTTAATGCGTGATCTTTATATTTTGACTGCAAAAAATCTAAAAAAAAAATATTTACAGAAAATTAATAGGGACGAAAAAATTTGCAAAATAAAAAAATTTGTATAAAAACAACAAATATTGAAAATCATGGCCGCGATATGATGTATTTAATTTTAAATTTTGGGTTAATAACATCTCCTTAGTCAGGAAATTAGTGAAGAAAACTGAAAGTATTGTAACAATGAATAGGTACTAATACTTCTTACCATTCATACATTCATACGTTTTCGTGTTATGGAAACTTTTTTTTTCACTACCCTTTACCACCCGACCTGTGCCACTAAACAGCAACTGTACTTCTTTTTTAATGACATTTCCTATGATGTTATTTACATCTTTTTCATAATTATTACATCCCGATGTAAAAACTCGTAAAAGTTGTTTCTGTAATAAAAATTAACTGAACTAAAATAATCATTACGTAATACGTAAATGTTAAAAAATACTGCTGAATATACATACCAAAGCACGTTGTTCATCTTCCTTTTCATTTATGTCTTGTTCAAACATAATAAAATCTTCTAGGGTGGTAAGAGGCAACTTATTACATATCTGTAAATAACTGCTACTTTTAGAAGATTGTTCAATGTTTTGAAGATGCGACTCGGCAATTAAAGCTTTCACATTTTTAATTTTTTCTTCGAAATATTATAAAATGCTTCTTTTAGCATTTTCAATTTTTCGATCAATATATAACTTTAATTCGTTCACTGCAGAAGCGAGTTCAGATTCAACATTATCTATAAATAAAACGTAGTTACAATTTAACATGAATTTTGGTGAAAGTATATTTAGAAATAATTTCTTTTATTAAAAATAAGGAAATTTTTTACAATAAAAAATTACTGTTGCCGATTTATTCATTTTCTTATAGGTTAAATTTTATTACAATTTTTCAGTTTGTGTTGTTCTTTTTTTTGACATGTTTTGTTAAATTTTGAATACGGTTTACTTTACGGGTCATATCTCCGATTTTCTTGAAATGTTAGTAATATTTTGGGCGCGAAAACCATTCCCTTAGTTTTGGGGAGATTGAAAAAGTAAAAAAAAAAAAACAAGCTCAACACATATCTATGCGAAAGCACATTGTTGTAATTCGAAGAAATCCACAGCAACGATAACACTATGAACCCAAAAAAAATAAAATTAAAATCTTATTCGTGTACGGAGTGGGTTTGGTATTTTTACCCCCCTCCCCGCACCATGAACTGTAAATCATATTAAAATTTCAATAAAATCGGAGGTGTAGCCCCTAAAATAAACAATTACTAAAATACATATTTGGAAATTACGCACACAACGTACCTACGTGTAAAAATAAAAAACATTGATTATGCATATACAATAGTATATCTTCAATGACGTCATCAACATTACAATCTTGTAGTTTCATTGGTGCAATGGAAGCTAAAGCCTTTTTTTTACATTCACTGACGACAA
>NW_020438941.1:492178-498483 GCF_000699045.2 Agrilus planipennis | reverse complement strand
AAGGTATTAATCACTATAACACACTATAATCATCCTTATTGCACATTTACTGCACGATATTTCCGCTAAAATTAAAATATTATAGAACAACGAAAAAAACACAACAACCAATGTATTAGTTGTAACTCTCATTAACTGGGAAATCCTGGGACTCCCACAGTGTTGCCAAGTAAACCTTCAGCATGGCTTGTAAGTAGAGACGGCTGTGGTATTATCTATGTTTAAAAGAACACATTTACACCGAATGTATGAAACGTTATGTAATGCTAATGATTTTGAAAGATTGTCAATTTTAATAACACCAACATCTGTTGATGAAGTTGGATAATCAAACACTTCACTTCTCCTTTCTTCTTCGAATCCATTTATATAGATTTCACTGAGTTCACACTGTTCGTTAAATAAGTTACTATTATTACTATTATTGGTACACAGTTTCAAAATTGTAGTTATTTTAAATACTTTTCCATTATTTAACATTACGACGTTATTAGGATGTATGGATTTCAACGTCATTTGTTTAACTGTAATTTTATTAATTTTTATAAACTGTCGTCCTTCATAATCTATTAAGTCCTTAAATTTTTGATGAAACTGACATAAGCATTTTATAGATTTCACTTTAATATTTGCATTAGGCCTGGATTCAATTTCGTGCAATCTATTTGCAATTTATGTGAGAGGTTGTTTCGGAGATTTTACTAATTTTTTGAAAAGAGAAATATAGCTTTCTCCCCAAAATGCGCTAACTTGACTTAGTGGAAGTTCAAAATGACGTATATCATCTGCGATGTGAATTAAATTGTGCATATTTAAAACTTGACTGTCTTCTCCGTAAAGCGAAGGTAGCAAATAAAAGAAATTACGAAGTAATTTTTTTGCATACTCCGCTTGATAAATGGCATTTTTTTGGGCATTAAGTATACGGCATGCTACATATAATAATAGAAAATGTTGATACTTTTCTTTACTTAAAACATTTCTAAAGGCCAAAACACCACAATAAAGTAAAAATAAACGAAACTGCGTCGCTTTCCACCCTGATATGTATTTAATATCGAAGTTTTTTCTTTGGAAGTCATTTGGAATATCCGAAGATATAGAAGACATTCTCAGTTTTAAAAGTTTAACCTGCGGAATTCGTAAGCGCGCTATGTGCTTCTTTTTAATTAACAATTTTTCTAATAAAGTTTTACAACTCCTAGATACAACAGATGCATTGAATCTAGAACCACATCATGTACAGGATCAAATTTTTTCAACTTGCATAATGGCGATTCTATATTTTCAATATGATGATGTGCTTGATTTTTTTCTTTGAAAGAAGCTTCCGTACGACTAGAGCAATCCATTTCTGGATATACACGTCTCCGTGCAACAGTTATGCCTTTTACTGAACACCTTTCGCACGCATAATAGACCCCTGGTGATTTACAGCATTTTAAGAAAGCTCTGGCTGGAGCATCAGCAATGATACACATAATACTAAAATCATATTTTCTTTCGTTAATGATAATGCCGTTTTCAATTAGCTCATTCGCTTCTTTTATAAAATCTTCTAAAAATTCACCAACGAATCGAGGTTTTGAATCGCCACAGAATAACGCTATCACAATAGGAGTAGTGATGTACCCTTGATGAAAAATGTTTAAAACTATAGGCCACACCTGAATTAATGAATTGTGAAACAATGACATTCCATCAATATGTATTTGAACTTTTAACTTGTTTTCGTCGTAAATATTAGGAAGTATAATTTTTTCTAAACTTTTTTTAATTCCCAAATAAATGTAATAACCTTTTGTTTCACGATTACTAGTCATACTGTGTAACGGACGGCGGTGAATAGTTTTCAACAATTGCTGAGCCGTTTTCGGCAAAGATGATAGTCCATTGTCTCTTAACACCGTTAACAATTCGGACACTGCTTTTAATGTTAATGTATTTATATTTTTAATAGCCCAATTACGAATATCATTTGTTAAATTGTAATGCGGTTCATTAAATTGTATATTACTGTTACGCTGCTCATCTTCCAGACTATTATTTAAACTGTCAGGACCATTTGCAATAAAATTTAGATCACGATCACACTGATTATTTTCTTTCGTTATTGAATCATTAATAACAATTTCACTATTAATTTTTTCATTTGCAAATTCTTCTGATAAATTATGACCATCACCACTATTACCAACACTGTTGTCTTCTCTGTCAGAACTACTATTAGTTTTGAATTTTAATGCGTCTTCTAAAAATCCGCCATTTTCTTTGACGATAATTATTTTGTGTAGACATTATGTAAATTCACAATTAAAATACTGATATAACTAAACAAATATAACTCAACACACTCTCAACTGGCCGATACAAACCACATTCAGATAATAAGATGTGACGGTCTGTAACGCTATATGCTTTATGCTGGCGCTGTTAAGGATATACATATACAATAATACATATTTTAGCTATTCAAAGCACCGGTCTACTTACCCTTTCATTATTTTATTGCATTTAAATTATTTTTTGTTAAAAAACTGACACAGCTATTAACGTAGGGTTCACATGTATCATGATATTATACCTATTCTCGAATTTGCATTCAATTTGAATATAGCTTGGCGAAATGTTCATGTGCCCAGCCTTGGCATCTGAAGATTAACCGAGTCTTGGACCAATATTGACAACCCAATACTTGGCTGTCCATTATTCGGCCAAACTTGGCGAAACGTTAATGTGCCTAGTCTTGGCATTTGAAGATTAACCGAGTCTTGGACCAATATTGACAACCCAATACTTGGCTGTCCATTATTCGGCTAAACTTGGCGAAACGTTAATGTGCCTAGTCTTGGCATTTGAAGATTAAGCGAGTCTTGGACCAATATTGACAATCCAATGCTGAGTTGCCCAGTATTGGACCATACCTGGCAAAACGTTAATGTGCCTAGCATTGGCATTTCAAGATTAACCAAGCCTTGGACCAATATTGACAACCCAATGCTGGGCTGCCCCACTATTGGGCCATACTTGGCGAAACGTTAGTGTGCCTAGCCTTGGCGTTTAAAGATTAACCGAGTCTTGGACCAATATTGACCACCCAATACTTGGCTGACCACTATTCGGCCAAACTTGGCGAAACGTTAATGTGCCTAACCTTGGCATTTGAAGATTGGCCGAATTTTAGACCAATATTGGCAAGCCATTGCTTGGCAGCCCCAGCATTGGACCAAATTTGGCGAAACGTTGATCTATCTAACCACGGCATTTGAAGATTGGCCGAAGTTTGGACCAGTGTTGACCAGCCAGTGCTTGGTTTCCCGTTACTGGCCCAAGCTTGAGCCTGTCGTCAAGACTGGCATTTTCCTACATGGGTACCGGGCTATAACTTTTGCGGTCCTAATACTAAACTTGATAAACGCAGCAACCAATCGAGGATAAATGAACTGGATAATGCGTGTAAAGCTCATGATCTGTTTTATGAACAGGAACAGGAAAAAGCATTAAAACGATTGAAGGCAAACAATTCAACAATTGGTGAAAGGTTGGCAGGATTAGGAGTGGCTGGTGCTATGAAAGCTAAGATAAAATTGGGAATGGCTTATAAAAATAATAATAATTCCAATAACAATATGTTTGATAAGAAAGGTTACATTTCATTTTTAAAAAAATGTAAACGAAACTTGGAGAAGGCTAAAATTTGCATTTTATCAACTTTAGAACATTTAGATCAAGTGGTTACCACCACAAATACCAACGCTAATGATGCGAATAAAATTGTAAATCGAAAGAAAAAACGTAAAAAGAAAATATAATACAGAAATGAAGCAAGAATGATCTCTCTCATCAGGATGGATATATCAAGTGGTTTTACGAAACCAACTGATAATAATAATAGTGTCAATAGTAATTACGATAAAGAGAATAACTGTAGCAGATATATAGAATTAGTGTAGAATAGTATAAATTCTATTAATTAACAATAACGTTATAAAATTAGACACTAGGTATTACAAAGTTTGTTGAACAGTAGTATTTGCTGTGTAAGCACCTACACGAGTGCGTACCCGAGGACAATAACAACACATTCTTCGTTAGTGTCTACTCTGCAAAATTTGTTTCACGAGGTGGAGTAGTCACGTTGTAGATAATCGTACTTTGATTCCAACGGTACCTATTGCAATTTGCGGATTCAAACTTTTCAATATCTATAACTGCTGAATATTTTAAAAGTTTGACCCAATTATATCATTCACGTTGTTTGAAAATCTGTCTACTGATAATAATGATGTAAAAAAACTTAATTATTGCCTAGTAACTATAACCTTTTAATAATGATTACTAAGATGTTATACACCATAAAAAAATCTCAAAAAAGAAAATTGAATTTTGAAAATTGGTGATGATAATAATAATAGTAATTAAACAACTGATATTCCTAATAAAAAGGTAAAACATTGTTTACTAATTTAGTTGAAGTTCATTCATTAATATCAACAACACCATCAATATGAGAGTAAAGAAACAATCAACGTCATCAAAAAGAAAACAACAAAAACAGAGTAAAATAACTTTTAGTGGACTCGTTAAAGATATAAAGAATGAAATACTTCAAAAGAAACCTAAAAATATTTCTGGAACTATTCAGACAGCAATTCAAGCCGCAAAGAAAACAATTGCATGTAGTAATGGTAGAAAGAAAACACCACGTGTAATTAAAATTCCTAAAAGAGGCGGTATTTTACCACTAATTCCAATATTTGCTGGACTAAGTGCTTTAGGGGCGTTAGGTGGTGGAGCGGCACAAATAGCTAATGCAATAAATTCGGCTAGGAACGCAAAACGCAAACTTGAAGAAGATCAAAGACATAATCGAGAAATGGAAGCTGTAGCTGTGAAAGGAGGAAGAGGGTTGTACCTGAAACCGTATCAAAAAGGATTGGGGCTTTTTTTATGAGTAAAACAAAGCTTCCAATAAAATTACCAAATAAACCTCTAACTGATATCAGCATTGGTAGATTTATAAAAGCATTAAAAGTACCTAATTTTCGAGGTATATTTTCACGTGATCGATTACCTAAGAAAATTAGAAAAAATGAGTCGGGTGTTATTAATTTGGATAACGATAGCGGAAAGGGAACCCACTGGACTGCCTATAAGAAGAAAGGATCTAACGTAGAGTACTTTGATTCGTTCGGTAATTTAAGACCACCATTGGAAGCGATAAATTATTTTAATTCAGATGGATTATGTACAATAACATATAATTATACCCAGTATCAGTCATATAACACTTGGAATTGTGGACACTTATGTATTGATTTCTTATATAAAAAATAAAGCAGTATATAAGATACAACAGTTTGTTTTAATCTATCATTGGTATCGGTTTAAAACAAAGAGAGTGAAAAGAAACTCATACAGACAGACGCTAAAATGTCGTATCTGCTCATGTTTACTAATAAGAGATCTTCCATTTTAAGTAATGACTTTTATCCACCAATACATTTAGATGAGAATTCGTCGTACGAGATTGGTTTAATAGACCTTGACGTAAATAACGCTATACCTAATATTGATTTAAAAAACAATAAATTTTATTACATAGTCGATGACAGTGATGACGACAACGATGAAAGTAAAACTCTTAGACTTTCTCCAAAGATAATTGATAAGAAAAAAGATAAAACTAGAGCAATAGAAATACCTTTAGGGAGTTATGAAGTAAAAGATATAAACGACTATATACAGGACCAGTTGAAATTAATGAAAGAAAATGATACAGTATTGCGAATTCATGCAAATAACAACACGCTAAAATGTGAAATAAAGTGTACNACCTTTTTGTACAACGTTTTCCTTGCTATAAACTGAACAGGATTCGAGCTAGACAAAACATAATCTATTAATAAGAAGATATTGATACAAGTCATGGCTTGTTTTCTTAATCCAAGCTACATATAATTTATATAACACAACGACGAGAGGCATTTTGTTACGAAATAAACCAGAAAATTTACAACCAAAACACACAATCTTACATTTTCACTTCTTTCACATAATAGTTAATATTGCCTTCTGCAATTAAAAACTGTATCCAAAGGTATTAATCACTATAACACACTATAATCATCCTTATTGCACATTTACTGCACGATATTTCCGCTAAAATTAAAATATTATAGAACAACGAAAAAACACAACAACTAATGTATTAGTTGTAACTCTCATTAACTGGGAAATCCTGGGACTCCCACAGTGTTGCCAAGTAAACCTTCAGCATGGCTTGTAAGTAGAGACGGCTGTGC
>NW_020438941.1:472292-490643 GCF_000699045.2 Agrilus planipennis | reverse complement strand
AAGGTATTAATCACTATAACACACTATAATCATCCTTATTGCACATTTACTGCACGATATTTCCGCTAAAATTAAAATATTATAGAACAACGAAAAAAACACAACAACCAATGTATTAGTTGTAACTCTCATTAACTGGGAAATCCTGGGACTCCCACAGTGTTGCCAAGTAAACCTTCAGCATGGCTTGTAAGTAGAGACGGCTGTGGTATTATCTATGTTTAAAAGAACACATTTACACCGAATGTATGAAACGTTATGTAATGCTAATGATTTTGAAAGATTGTCAATTTTAATAACACCAACATCTGTTGATGAAGTTGGATAATCAAACACTTCACTTCTCCTTTCTTCTTCGAATCCATTTATATAGATTTCACTGAGTTCACACTGTTCGTTAAATAAGTTACTATTATTACTATTATTGGTACACAGTTTCAAAATTGTAGTTATTTTAAATACTTTTCCATTATTTAACATTACGACGTTATTAGGATGTATGGATTTCAACGTCATTTGTTTAACTGTAATTTTATTAATTTTTATAAACTGTCGTCCTTCATAATCTATTAAGTCCTTAAATTTTTGATGAAACTGACATAAGCATTTTATAGATTTCACTTTAATATTTGCATTAGGCCTGGATTCAATTTCGTGCAATCTATTTGCAATTTGTGTGAGAGGTTGTTTCGGAGATTTTACTAATTTTTTGAAAAGAGAAATATAGCTTTCTCCCCAAAATGCGCTAACTTGACTTAGTGGAACTTCAAAATGACGTACATCATCTGTGATGTGAATTAAATTGTGCATATTTAAAACATGACTGTCTTCTCCGTAAAGCGAAGGTAGCAAATAAAAGAAATTACGAAGTAATTTTTTTGCATACTCCGTTTGATAAATGGCATTTTTTTGGTCATTAAGTATACGGCATATGCTACATATAATAATAGAAAATGTTGATACTTTTCT
Source organism: Agrilus planipennis (assembly GCF_000699045.2). Taxonomy (NCBI): domain Eukaryota; kingdom Metazoa; phylum Arthropoda; class Insecta; order Coleoptera; family Buprestidae; genus Agrilus; species Agrilus planipennis. Next base: position 489,674 of record NW_020438941.1, on the reverse strand, counting down.
TTACTTAAAACATTTTTAAAGGCCAAAACACCACAATAAATTAAAAATAAACGAAACTGCGTCGCTTTCCACCTTGATATGTATTCAATATCGAAGTTTTTTCTTTCGAAGTCATTTGGAATTTCCGAAGATATAGAAGACATTCTCAGTTTTAAAAGTTTAACCTGCGGAATTCGTAAGCGCGCTATGTGCTTCTTTTTAATTAACAATTTTTCTAATAAAGATTTTACAACTCCTAGATACAACAGATGCATTGAATCTACAGGATCAAATTTTTTAACTTGCATAATGGCGATTCTATATTTTCAATATGATGATGTGCTTGATTTTTTTCTTTGAAAGAAGCTTCCGTACGACTAGAGCAATCCATTTCTGGATATACACGTCTCCGTGCAACAGTTATGCCTTTTACTGAACACCTTTCGCACGCATAATAGGCCCCTGGTGATTTACAGCATTTTAAGAAAGCTCTGGCTGGAGCATCAACAATGATACACATAATACTAAAATCATATTTTCTTTCGTTTATGATAATGCCGTTTTCAATTAGATCATTCGCTTCTTTTATAAAATCTTCTAAAAATTCACCAACGAACCGAGGTTTTGAATCGCCACAGAATAACGCTATCACAATAGGAGTAGTGATGTACCGTTGATGAAAAATGTTTAAAACTATAGGCCACACCTGAATTAATGAATTGTGAAACAATGACATTCCATCAATATGTATTTGAACTCTTAAATTGTTCTCGTCGTAAATATTAGGAAGTATAATTTTTTCTAAACTTTTTTTAATTCCCAAATAAATGTAATAACCTTCTGTTTCACGATTACTTGTCATACTGTGTAACGGACGGCGGTGAATAGTTTTCAACAATTGCTGAGCCGTTTTCGGCAAAGATGATAGTCCATTGTCTCTTAACACCGTTAACAATTCGGACACTGCTTTTAATGTTAATGTATTTATATTTTTAATAGCCCAATTACGAATATCATTTGTTAAATTGTAATGCGGTTCATTAAATTGTATATTACTGTTACGCTGCTCATCTTCCAGACTATTATTTAAACTGTCAGGACCATTTGCAATAAAATTTAGATCACGATCACACTGATTATTTTCTTTCGTTATTGAATCATTAATAACAATTTCACTATTAATTTTTTCATTTGCAAATTCTTCTGATAAATTATGACCATCACCACTATTACCAACACTGTTGTCTTCTCTGTCAGAACTACTATTAGTTTTGAATTTTAATGCGTCTTCTAAAAATCCGCCATTTTCTTTGACGATAATTATTTTGTGTAGACATTATGTAAATTCACAATTAAAATACTGATATAACTAAACAAATATAACTCAACACACTCTCAACTGGCCGATACAAACCACATTCAGATAATAAGATGTGACGGTCTGTAACGCTATATGCTTTATATGCTGGCGCTGTTAAAGATATACATATACAATAATACATATTTTAGCTATTCAAAGCACCGGTCTACTTACCCTTTCATTATTTTATTGCATTTAAATTATTTTTTGTTAAAAAACTGACACAGCTATTAACGTAGGGTTCACATGTATCATGATATTATACCTATTCTCGAATTTGCATTCAATTTGAATATAGCTTGGTGAAATTTTAATGTGCCTAGCCTTGGCATTTGAAGATTAACCGAGTCTTGGACCAATATTGACAACCCAATACTTGGCTGTCCATTATTCGGCCAAACTTGGCGAAACGTTAATGTGCCTAGTCTTGGCATTTGAAGATTAACCGAGTCTTGGACCAATATTGACAATCCAATGCTGAGTTGCCCAGTATTGGACCATACTTGGCAAAACGTTAATGTGCCTAGCCTCGGCAGTTCAAGATTAACCAAGCTTTGGACCAATATTGACAACCCAATGCTGGGCTGCCCCACTAGTGGGCCATACTTGGCGAAACGTTAATGTGCCTAGCCTTGGCATTTGAAGAGTAACCGAGTTTTGGACCAATATTGACAACCCAATACTTGGCTGTCCATTATTTGACCAAACTTGGCGAAACGTTAATGTGCCTAGTCTTGGCATTTGAAGATTAACCGAGTCTTGGACCAATATTGACAATCCAATGCTGAGTTGCCCAGTATTGGACCATACTTGGCAAAACGTTAATGTGCCTAGCCTTGGCATTTCAAGATTAACCAAGCTTTGGACCAATATTGACAACCCAATGCTGGGCTGCCCCACTATTGGGCCATACTTGGCGAAACGTTAATGTGCCTAGCCTTGGCATTTGAAGAGTAACCGAGTTTTGGACCAATATTGACAACCCAATATTTGGCTGTCCATTATTCGGCCAAACTTGGCAAAACGTTAATGTGCCTAGCCTTGGCATTTGAAGAGTAACCGAGTCTTGGACCAATATTGACAACCCATTACTTGGCTGTCCATTATTCGGTCAAACTTGGCGAAACGTTAATGTGCCTAGTCTTGGCATTTGAAGATTAACCGAGTCTTGGACCAATATTGACAATCCAATGCTGAGTTGCCCAGTATTGGACCATACTTGGCAAAACATTAATGTGCCTAGCCTTGGCATTTCAAGATTAAGCAAGCCTTGGACCAATATTGACAACCCAATGCTGGGCTGCCCCACTATTGGGCCATACTTGGCGAAACGTTAATGTGCCTAGCCTTGGCGTTTAAAGATTAACCGAGTCTTGGACCAATATTGACCACCCAATACTTGGCTGACCACTATTCGGCCAAACTTGGCGAAACGTTAATGTGCCTAGCCTTGGCATTTGAAGATTGACCGAATTTTGGACCAATATTGGCAAGCCAGTGCTTGGTTTCCCGCTACTGGCCCAAGCTTGGGCCTTTCGTCAAGACTGGCATTTTCCTACATGGGAAGTTCAAAAGTACAAACCTCACCATGCACTTAACATTATACCTTACGAATTAGAAAATACTACAAATGGCGCAGTAAACGCCATCTGTAGCACGATGCTACATTTTAGGATTACGTATGCTCCAACAAGGTCCATTTAAATATATGAATATCTACTTGCTGAAACGAATCTTGGCGTAGGTAACCACTACGTGGTAGGAACGTTACCATAATCGAATAAAATAATTCGAAGTGGTCTGTATTCTGTCGAAACTGCCAGACGCGGATCGCGATTTCGATCTTTCTGGATCTCATCAGCGCGTCGCAGACAGCTCCGACAGAACACAGACCAACTTTTACCTGCTGTCTTAACAGTGCGTTTTAGAAAATACTACAAATAACGCAGTAAACGCCATCTGTAGCACGATGCTACATTTTAGGATTACGTATGCTCCAACAAGGTCCATCTAAATATATGGATATCTACTTGCTATAACGAACCCCGGCGTAGGTAACCACTACGTGATAGGCACGTTACCATAATCGAATAAAATAATTCGAAGTGGTCTGTATTATTATTATTATTATTATCCAAATTATTTTATTCGATTATGGTAACGTGCCTATCACGTAGTGGTTACCTACGCCGGGATTCGTTTCAGCAAGTAGATATCCATATATTTAAATAGACCTTGTTGGAGCATACGTAATCCTAAAATGTAGGATCGTGCTACAGATGGCGTTTACTGCGCCATTTGTAGTATTTTCTAAAACGCACTGTTAAGACAGCAGGTAAAAGTTGGTCTGTGTTCTGTCGGAGCTGCCTGCGACGCGCTGATGAGATCCAAAAAGATCGAAATCGCGATCCGCGTCTGGCAGTTTCGACAGAATACAGACCACTTCGAATTATTTTATTCGATTATACCTTACTTTAAATAGCAGTTATATACTAATTAATATTACATACCCTTTTACTGATTGGAAGGCCAGTATCTTAATTGTTCGTGAGCAGTCACAGTAATTTTACCACCTCGTTTTTGCAACACATACCTCTCACTCGAAAGTAGGGTTCTGACAGTGCATGGACCTTTATACTTAGGCTTCAATTTACATCCACCAGCAAGCTGAGAATCTTCTAGTGATAGATAGTAACATGTTTTCGGCGTAACGTAACGTAACTAGTTTATTGAGAAAGCGTAATCTGTTTGATAATTGCTTATCTTTGTAACTAGTTACATTTATAGTTTAGTTTTAGTTATTTTTTACTCATAAGTATAACGTTTATCTTAACTCATGGACTTTATGGTTGTGAGTTATGTTTAACTTCTAATCTTATATAATAATAATAATCTTGTAAACTAGTCTGTACATTACTTATACATATATTTGGTACCAATCATTTAGGATTGAAGATCTTAATCTAACGCAATGAAACCACTTTGCCCTTCAGAAAGTATTTTGGCACTTTCTGCATATGTTTTTATTCTCTAGGTCAGTATAGATGTAAAGATTTTTGTAAATGAGTTTATTAGTGCCTCTGTGGTTTCCTGGATCCTGTATTACCCTTCTTATGCAGCATTATTACGTCTAATTGGCTCCAGCATTCTAGGACGTCCTCAGTTTTTAGTATTTTGTTGAAGAGGAATGTGATGAATTCAATCCATTCTCGTGGCATTGCTTTGTAAAATTCGTTGGTGATTTCGTTTGAATCAGATGATTTATTCGATTTTAAGTTCTTAATGACTTTTAGTGTCTTTGTTACGTTAATGTCCTTGCCCAGGTATGGGTGACGACAGTATGTAAATACGCTGAATGTTGGTGGATCTTGAGGAAATAACGACTGTAGTGTTCCGTCCAAGTCTTTCCTGTTATTGGGGAGACTACACGTTTTTTTTCTGAGTCGTTTTATTGTGCTCCAAAATTTCTGAATCCTTCACGTTGTTAAGGTCAGATTGTATTTTCTCTAGGTATACTCTTCTTTTGGTTTCGATTAGCTTCACGTAATTTCTTCTAGTTTGCAGATATAGAGTTCTGACCTCTGGTTTTTTGGTTTTTATCCAGATTTTTTGTTTACGTTTAGTTTCTTTTTTCATATCATTTACATCGTTTAGGTTACACCAGACATAGTCGATTGTGGTTGCGCTCTTGCTGTTTATAAACGTAGTTGATCCTATTTTGTCACCTTCTGATGTACCGTTCAGGGTTATCATTCCAGCCGATCTCAAATTTTCTACCAGAATATTTCCGTTTTTGTTAATCACTGTGTCTTGATTTTGTCTTATACTTGAAAAATAGCTCCCTGACAAAACCTCCTCCCCCAACTGGCCCAGATCAACGATTCTCTAGTTTAAGTCCCCACCTAGAATTATTGGAACGTTATAATTAATTGTCAAATCTAGTAAAACGCTACTCAGTAATTCAACTCTCATAGGAAAATTTTTGTCGCGTAAATAGCAGCTAATTATTATGTATATCTTGTTTTCAGTTTTGTACTTAAATATGATCCACATTTCTGAGATGTCAATAACCTCAATAATTTGTATTCTATCTTTTCTAAAAAGCACCATTAAATCACCCCTTGCCCTACTCATTGGTTTGTCATTCACTGCCGGACTCACGATGTAACTAAAATCACAAAATTGACCAGGTAGTTTGATTTGTTGGTTAACAAACCAAGTTTCTGAAAGACCCAAGACACCACAGGGAGCTCGTAAAGATTATTTAACCCGTGAATGTTCCAAAATGTTATTTGTGATAAACGTTTGTTATCTTTTTGTGTCTTGTGTCTCTCTGTGCTTACATTACTTGTGTTTGTGTTGGTGTTCCTGCTTTCTTGATCTCCTGTTTCCTTAGGTGTTTTTTCTTGATAACCTCTTCTTCTTCTCTGCTTGGAGTATTATTGACGAAATAAACTTTGGTTGACGTCTTGTTCTTCTATCTCATTCGTATCTCGCTGTTGTTGAGGGTTGCGGGCCCTTGGTGTTTGATGATTTACGTTTGATGGGGAACGGTGATTTGACTAACTTGGTGACTGCTGGAGGACGTCATCTGAAGGGTGCTGCATATGGTTTAATGGGGATTGCTGATGACGATTTGACCTGTTGTGAGGTTTTTTGGTCCGACTTCACCAGTCGGTCGCTATAGTCGTCCCAGATGTAGATTTTGTTGTTATCCCCTCCAAAAAATCCTGATTTTTTCATTTAGCAGGACGTTTTCTTGGTGCCAGAAAGCATCTTTTTCTTCTATGTCATGTTTCAGGCCGTGTATTTCGTCAAGGATGGTTTTTGCTTGAATTTGTTCATTTTTAACACTTTTGATTTCTAATTTCAGCTCTTCAAGTTTAGTTAATATTGTAGCAAGGATGTCGTCTTGTTTCTCACTGTGTTTGTTTACATTATTATTCAGTGTTTTCGAGTTGTTTTTGTTGTTGGTATTGTTTGTTGGCTGCGTGACCAGAGTAGGTAACTTTGGTTGTTAAACTTTTTTACCATCTGATTTGCCTCTGGTATTCATGATGATCTGCAGTTGGCGTGACTATCTGTTGGGTCTTATTAACCTCACTTTTATAATTAATCGCGTTTTAGCGTATTTTTAGATTAATTTGCAAATTGATTGGCACAAATTATATCCCAAGACCAAAAGAACTAATTTTTTAAGTTTGTGTCACCATCCGGTTGTTGCATTATTGTATATTTTCAAAACATGAACAGATATGCGACAGAGCACGCGGGAACACGACCGAACCTCTCAGCTGTCATAGATCATGTCCATTACATTTATAGATTTGTACTATAGTATAACTTGGAAACTGTTAAATTGTCCTAAATCTTTTGTTTCTGTTGTATCTTTGTAATACAAGCATTTCTTTATGGTAAAATGTCAAAATTCCCAGAGAGTTAGTTTATGGCATTACCTACCAAAGAAATCCATCGATTTTACACTTTACATAAAGATATTTTTGCATTTGGCAACTGTTGTATAAATTTCCAAAGTTAAAAATAAACATCGTACCCTCGTAGGCTTCAACAATTTTGCTACACAATTACAATTTTAAATATTGTATTAGTTATCCAAGTTGTTCCCAAGATCTGATCTGGAATTCATACTTTCTTTCATGACTAAGAATAATAAATAAATAATCTTCTAAAATAGTGTAACAATAATTTACGTTTTGGAGTAATTTTTTATTTTTATTATTATTGGTGGAATTGTAATTTTATTTTATCTAATATATCTTTATCCGTTTGTCGGTGTTATGATTTGAAATATGACCTTTTTTCATGAAGGTGAGTAGCCGGGCAGGCACGGATATATTTTGTCTTATTTTGAGTCAGTTTTGTTTTGGCCAGGCCTGTGTGCAGTACTGTTTTGCAATTGCGTTAAGTGTACACTTCTATTTAGCACCTGTGTGGTGCAATTGTATTGTTTTACCTGTGTGGTAATTTATGCATCTGTGTGATGCGATTATGTTGTTTACCTGTGTGGTACTTTATGCATCTGTGTGGTGCAAGCCCCCGGCGCGCAAATCCCGTCCTCTCTGGGGATGTGGTTCCTCCGGAGCAGTGACATGTAGGTGAGGGGCCCTACATGCGCCCGGTTGACATGATTTGGTGTTCTCACACCAAATCATTGGGATGCTGACTACTAGCGCGGTAGTCGGGCGTCCAGGGGAGCCTCTACTCGTTTCAGGTGGAAATGTACATTTCTGAAGATTATGGTTTGTTATATATATCTGATATGGAAAGATGGGCTTTTTATTAAAGATCTGCATGGGGGATGCAATTCCCCCGGTGAGTTACCATTTACCCCCTTTTCTTTATGCAAAACAGTAACTTCGGTATTTGTTTCATGTTTTTGCGATGTGTCTGCCTGCTATATGCCGTTTCGGACTGCTATGCGATGACCCGCGTAAGTTAAAGTGGTTTATTGAATTCGTAATTAATCCTAATTTTACACTCAGGTGTGGGGTCACGCATTCTGTCCGCCATCGATAATTAATTGCTTATAATTTTTTTTTTATATATATGAATCATTTACAAAGAGGTCAAACTAATAATATGAATGCTAGCAAGTAAATCTTATTTTAGATAATTTTATCTCTTTTTTTGTGTTATTGGTTTCACTTGACTAAGCCTAGCACGGATAGGTACAATTTATTTTAGGGAAATAAATTAGTTTTGTTTCAACCGCTTTAGATAGCACTTTATTGATCATTAAATAACTCGTACATATAATCAACATAGTAAGTTTTAATTATTTCCGCAATTTTGTGGTAATAATGGATGGAAATACTGTTTTGCCTAACAAAAGAAGAAGAATTATAGAATCCAGCTCTTCGTCGGAGGATGAAATAAACTCAGCTTCGAATCCGTCGGTAAGTAGGGAGTCGACTTCAGGTTCTGAAGCTAGTCAAATTACAAATCTAAACTAAACCAAACCCTGTAACTTTAAATGAAAAAGTTTTGTGACTAAGAACAAAATCAAATGATAAATATTATAAGGATATCACTGTCAACGGAAAACAAATGAGAGCTTACATAGATTTTGGCTCTACTTGTAGTTTAATTCGTAATTCAGACGCAGAAAAACTTCATGTAGGAATTGATAGAAATTGCGATACATGTATACAAGGCTACGGACCCAATAAGACAAAAGCGATTGGGAAAGTCTCGTTAGATATAACAGTCGATAATATTAACAAAACTATTGAAGCTTTAGTTGTTTCGGATCATCTTCAAGAAGTCCCCATTCTCCTTGGTCAAACATTTACGGAACAATCTAATATAAAGGTAATAAAGACCAGTGAAAGCCTTCGATTTGTTAGAGACGAAAACATTCAGGTATCAAAAGTCCCACTATGGCTTTCTTCGTGCACAGTATTACCACCAAAACATGCTGGGAGTACAAGTATATAGTAAGGTACCGTACGAAGGAGATTTGTTGGTAGAAGCATGCATGAGATACGAACTGGGAAAGGAATATGCTATTCCTAGGGTTATTATAAAAATTCTAAAGGATTCTTCCTCTATACTTGCTGTGTTTAATCTATCAGGGGATGATCTCGTTCTTGATAATAAACATCCACTAGTCAGAGCATTTCCGTGTACCTACCAAAATGAAAATAATGAAAAAGCAACCTTTCAGATTAAGACTACCAACCTCCCACCATTAGACGAATCAACTGTTAACGTTGGAAGCAATGATCCATCTTCAAAAAGAAAACTTTTCGACTTGTTACAGGAATTTCGAGATTGCTTTTTAGAATCAAGAGGAAGACTAGGGGTAGCTAATTCAGTAGAGCTAGATATTAAGCTGAATGATGACCAGCCCTTTAGGTACCGACCATACAGAATGTTCGAACATGAGAAACAGAAAGTTGAAGAGCTTCTGGGAGCAGGGATAATTAGACATTCTGAATCACCATATGCTTCGCCAATACTTCTGGTTAAGAAGAAAAACGGCCAAGATAGGATGTGTATTGACTATCGTAAGTTGAATATGAAGACCATCAAATACAGATATCCATTACCACGCATAGATGATCAAGTTGATAGACTCAGTGGCAGTAGAATTTTCTCCACTTTAGACCTAAGTTCAGGCTATCATCATATCCCCGTGGCTGAACGTTGTAAACATCTAACAGCATTTGTAACTCCAGACGGTGAGTAAGAGTATAATCGTATGCCATTTGGACTTTGCAATGCACCAGCCGTCTTTTAACGCTTGATGAATAAGATATTGGGATCTTATCGAGAAATTGTCGCAGTATATCTTGACGATATAGTGATCCCTAGTAAAGATTTAGGCGACAATCTCAAAAGCCTTCGAACCGTTTTACAAATCCTGCGTGACGAGGGTTTAACTTTGAATATTCAGAAGTGTTATTTTCTTTATCCATCCATAACATATTTAGGCTTTGAGATAGATGAAACAGGTGTTAAGCCAGGCAACGCCAAAATCGAAGCAATTCGTCACTTCCCAACTCCAACAACTGTAAAAAAAATTCGTCAGTTTATAGGTCTTACTGGTTACTTTAGGAAATTTGTACGAAATTACGCCGCAATCGTTAGACCATTAACTAATCTCACAAAAAAGAGCGTCTTTTGGAAATGGAAGCATGCTGAAAACGCTGCTTTCAACATTTTAAAAGAAATGTTTGTCAACAGACCCATCTTAGCATTATATGATCGTTTTGCGCCTACAGAAGTCCATACTGACCCTAGCACAGAGGGAATTGCTGGGATTTTATTTCAGAAATACGACCTGTAGCGCATTATAGCCGTCATACCAACAAGGCCGAAAGAAATTATCATTCGTTTGAATTGGAGACTTTAGCTGTGGTCGAGACTTTACTAAAATTCAGGGTGTATTTATTAGGAATTGATTTTAAGGTCGTCACCGATTGTAACGCGTTAAAATCAGCTTTGTCCAAAAGAGATTTAGTGCCGCGAATAGCACGTTGGTGGCTGCAACTCCAGGAGTATACGTTTACCGTCGAGTATCGCCCAGGAAAACGTATGCAGCACGTTGATGCTCTTAGCAGGAATCCGTCCCCGTTGGAAAAACAACCTCTTGAGCAGGTATTCAGAATTAATGAAGCTGACTGGATATTATCTGCGCAACTTTCCAATCAAAAGATCCAATTTATCCATAACATTTTGTCGCAACCACCAACAACGGACTACGAACACAACATCTATAATAATTATGAACTTAGTAATGGAAGAGTGTACCGAATAACTGTGAGAGGTATACAATGGGTGGTACCAAGAGGTTTTAGAAATTAAGTTGTGCGTTGGGCACATGATGAATCTGGGCATTTCGCTGCCCAAAAGACTTTGGAAAACCTGTGCGATCGTTATTGGTTCCCACGTATGCGCGAATATGTTGAAAGATATATTGCAAGCTGTGTCCCTTGTTTGTATAGTAAGATCCCCTCAGGACGACGTGAAGGATACCTACATCGAATTGCGAAGGATCCGATTCCTTTCCACACCGTGCATATCGATCATCTAGGTCCATTTCAAAAAACAACGAAGGGAAATGCGTATTTGATTGTTCTAATCGACGCCTTCACAAAATATGTTGTTTTAAAGCCTGTGAAAAACACCAAATCGAAAGCGGTAATCAAATTTCTAGAAGAAATGTTTAATATCTTTGGTGTACCAACCAGAATANGAAGTGAAGTGTTTGATTATCCAACTTCATCAACAGATGTTGGTGTTATTAAAATTGACAATCTTTCAAAATCATTAGCATTACATAACGTTTCATACATTCGGTGTAAATGTGTTCTTTTAAACATAGATAATACTAAATGTGCATTAACAATTTTGCATACATAGAAAACGTTGGACGGTTTGTTTTTTTTTCCGAGCTGCCAGTATTTGTATTGTATTTTATTTTATAGGTTGAGAGATAACGTTCAGCGAATCGAACAAAAAAAAACATTGTCGTCACCCGTTATCAACTTGTTTTATAAATAGCGTTGCATTGCTTAGTCTGAGTCCCTAATAAAAAAAAAATAAAATTAGTTAGGCGAGGACACCGTGAGAACAAAGAGCAGTAATCTGCAGTTAAATTAATTGATTGTGTGAAAAATTAACTATTTCGAAGATGACGGAGTCGGAAATCGATTATCGCTTTACGATTATTTCCCGACGAAAATCATAACGGAAAAAAATTGGTGGAGTTAGTGCTGACTATTTGGTTAAACCTCATTGATGATAAGTGGATGTGTAAATATCCCCCTAAAGACAAAATAAGAGATATTGATGAATTGGTAAAAAGTGAAGTTCATCCGGACAATACGTGGCCTTCATACCCTTCATTAATAATTTGTAAGGCTCGTAAGTATTGTTTTATTTTTTAAACTAATATTGCCTATGTATTTATTTATTTAATTAATAATTCTTTTTTAGTAACAAACTAGTGATTAGATATTTAGGCATATTTGTTGGACAAAAGGTTTGGCCACTTTTTCATATATTTAAAACTTATTCAATTGAAAATTTATTACAAAAATGTAGTTTTTTGTTAACAATATTTTTCTAAATTCAAATTACTGCATATGTACGTGATAAAAAGAAAGTAGTATAAGTTGCTTCTGTCTACAATTCTGTTTGCGATTTTAATACATTTATCTCACATTTGTGATTAGTAATACGGACTTATTTGCATCCTTTTGTAATTTAAGAATGTTATTTTGTTTTATAATAGGTACCTACTATAGATGAAGTAATTCTAAAAGTTATTTCTAAAGGAATTTTTTTATTATTTTGTATTAAATTGTTAAGGTTATTAGTTGTTGGTTTTTTAGTGGATGTCGTGAAAAAGGGTTGAAAATAATAAACTCGGGACTACAGAAAAATTTAATTTAACGTTTACTGTATAAAAACTTGTGACAGACTAACTTGTTTAGTCACACACTCAATAACCTTTTTTGCATCCCGAGTGATCCTCAAGGTTAACCAAGTAGCTCCTCATTGATCCTGCGAGTAAGACTGAGAAAGAAGCATAGTTCCATCTTTTTTTTTCTTTTCCCCTCCGCAAATCCCCACTCTTTTATGGGCAAGCGAAGCTCATCTCGCAGTTTATACGGGACTTAAAGAAAATTCTCTGTGATAAAGTCGTGGCTCAGAGTTAAAGTGCTTATCTACGGCCGCAATGAATGTGGGTTCAATTCCCAATGGCACTTTTTTTAATTTTTAATGTCTGTTAGAAGTTAGAGTATAACGATTTTATAATAATGTAAATTCGTAGAATGAGATGCATGAGATACGAACTGGGAAAGGAATATGCTATTCCTAGGGTTATTATAAAAATTCTAAAGGATTCTTCCTCTATATAGTAACATGTTTTCGGCGTAACGTAACGTAACTAGTTTATTGAGAAAGCGTAATCTGTTTGATAATTGCTTATCTTTGTAACTAGTTACATTTATAGTTTAGTTTTAGTTATTTTTTACTCATAAGTATAACGTTTATCTTAACTCATGGACTTTATGGTTGTGAGTTATGTTTAACTTCTAATCTTATATAATAATAATAATCTTGTAAACTAGTCTGTACATTACTTATACATATATTTGGTACCAATCATTTAGGATTGAAGATCTTAATCTAACGCAATGAAACCACTTTGCCCTTCAGAAAGTATTTTGGCACTTTCTGCATATGTTTTTATTCTCTAGGTCAGTATAGATGTAAAGATTTTTGTAAATGAGTTTATTAGTGCCTCTGTGGTTTCCTGGATCCTGTATTACCCTTCTTATGCAGCATTATTACGTCTAATTGGCTCCAGCATTCTAGGACGTCCTCAGTTTTTAGTATTTTGTTGAAGAGGAATGTGATGAATTCAATCCATTCTCGTGGCATTGCTTTGTAAAATTCGTTGGTGATTTCGTTTGAATCAGATGATTTATTCGATTTTAAGTTCTTAATGACTTTTAGTGTCTTTGTTACGTTAATGTCCTTGCCCAGGTATGGGTGACGACAGTATGTAAATACGCTGAATGTTGGTGGATCTTGAGGAAATAACGACTGTAGTGTTCCGTCCAAGTCTTTCCTGTTATTGGGGAGACTACACGTTTTTTTTCTGAGTCGTTTTATTGTGCTCCAAAATTTCTGAATCCTTCACGTTGTTAAGGTCAGATTGTATTTTCTCTAGGTATACTCTTCTTTTGGTTTCGATTAGCTTCACGTAATTTCTTCTAGTTTGCAGATATAGAGTTCTGACCTCTGGTTTTTTGGTTTTTATCCAGATTTTTTGTTTACGTTTAGTTTCTTTTTTCATATCATTTACATCGTTTAGGTTACACCAGACATAGTCGATTGTGGTTGCGCTCTTGCTGTTTATAAACGTAGTTGATCCTATTTTGTCACCTTCTGATGTACCGTTCAGGGTTATCATTCCAGCCGATCTCAAATTTTCTACNTGGGTTCAATTCCCGATGGCACTTCTTTTTTTAATTTTTAATGTCTGTTAGAAGTTAGAGTATAACGATTTTATAATAATGTAAATTCGTAGAATGAGTAATCAAGTGTTATATGTAGCTTGGATTAAGAAAACAAGCCATGACTTGTATCAATATCTTCTTATTAATAGATTATGTTTTGTCTAGCTCGAATCCTGTTCAGATTATAGCAAGTAAAACGTTGTACAAAAAGGTTGTCATAGAAGTATGTTAAAAATTGTAACTCATTATTGTTCAAATGTTTTAAAGTTAAATAAAATTACTTTACTTCCATAGTAACCAACTGGTCGTAATATCTGGAATAAACAATTATTTAAATAAATTTGAACAATACCCAATTTTAAACATTACATTATCTATTGTCTATAACAACTTGTGAAAGGGATGTGCCTGCATTAAATTATTGCCACCCATTGTAAATATCACCGGAAAACAGTTCAGTTGTATTTTACGTTAAAAACGTCGTTTTTTCAAATTTCGACAGAAATGAAATTTATAACGGGGGAAAATTGCTCGAAATAAGAGCGCAGAAAAATTATGAGGTAGTCCTTCGACACACAAACCCTACTTACATAATGATGCCGCGGTAATTACTAGGTACTAGGAATGGTTCAGGAAAGCTTCCGAATATTTAAAGAGCGAAACATTGCGGAAAAGCCACTTGACTTGTTGACACTGAACTGTGTTAAACCACTTTTGCTGTGCTAAGTTAAAAAGTATTGTATCCAATAAACTCTGATAATCATCGTGAAAAAACAAAGCTGGTGATAGAAACTGCAATTAGATCTGTCAAAATAGTATCATCGCCACCTTTTCCAAGACCTCATGGAGTCCGTTTAGAAGAAACCGAAAGCAACATATCGCGATTGCTGGGAGCACCAATTTGCGGTCTGTCTCGTCAACGATAAGGAGGTAATTTGACGCAATAAGTAATGATCTACAGAGTCAATTAAAAAATGACGTCGACGCTTGTGTTTTTTTTTCCATTCAACTAGACGAATCGACTGACATCAGCGATACGGCACAGTTAATCGTTTTCATTCGCATGGTTTTCCGCGATTTCTCCACTCGCGAGGAGTTATTATCCATGATTTCTTTAAAAGGTAGAACGACCGGGGAAATAATTTTCAACGCGTTATTAGATAATTTCGAAAAAAAAACGGTTGCCATACGAAAAATTAGTTGCAGTAACCGCCGATGGCGCAGGTAATATGACGGGTCGTTTTAAAAGGTTGTGTGCGTATTTTAAAAATGATGAAAGATTAAAGCACGTCATATTTTTACATTGTTTAATTCATCAACAGACGTTATGCATGAAAAGCCTGTCGATCTCAGAAGTCGAAAATATCGTAATTAAAATCGTCAACTCGTTAAAGGCGCGAGCCACACAACACAGGCTGTTTAAAATATTCGCGGAAGAAATAAACCCAGATTTCCGAGATCTTAAGTTTTATACAGAAGTGCGATGGTTAAGTAAGGGAATTATGCTGAATAGATTTTATGAAAATATAAATATTATATATCAGTTTTGTGCCGATAATGGGGAAATTCATGATATTTTGCGCGGTTTCAGTTTTATTGTAAAATTAGCATTTATTACCGATTTGACGGGCATCATTAATTAATTCAATCTGCAATTACAAGGAAATCGGAAAAATTTTTGGGAGATGATAGAGACGATAAACAAAATGAAAAGTTTTCTAGCGTCCGCGGCAATGTTTTTTTCACAGAATGTCCGGGCGAGGACTACCCCGGGGGATGTCATCAATAAGTGCAATAGGGGTAGGTGCAATATTTCACAAGTCGGAGCGTGGAATGTCAGGACAATGAGGCAAGTAGGGAAATTGAAAAGTTTAAAAGTAGAAATGAATACATCAGAATTAGATATAGTAAGTACTAGCACGGCCGTCTCTACTTACAAGCCGTAGTGAAGGTTTACACTGAGGGAGTCCCAGGATTTCCTAGTTAATGAGAGTTAGAACTAATACGTTGGTTGTTGTGTTTCTTTCGTTGTTGTATAATATTTTAATTTTAGCGGAAATATCGTGCAAATAATGTGCAATAAGGATGCTTTGGATAGTGTGTTTTAGTGACTAATACCTTTGTATTTTATAATACAGTTTTTAATTTCAGAAGGTAATATTAACTATTAAGTGAAAGAAGTGAAAATGTTTTAGGTCAAATTGTGTGTTTTAGTTGTAAATTTTCTTGCTTATTTCTTAACAAAATGCCTTGTGCTCCCACTTGCAATTCAAATTATAAATCATCTTTAAAATGCAAGTAGGAGAGGAAAAGTGGAGGTGCGTATCCAACCAGTCTTATGATTATGAATATACTACAACATGAAATAATAAACACGGACGAAATTCCTGTCCGAAAGTATACCGGTACCCACAAGTTCATTAAAGAAAGTCGAAATAACCCCTCAACAGTGTCTGATCTACATCTATGACATCATTATCTTCGCTAAAGACTTGACTTAACACAACCATAGACGTATTTAAACAACTCAGAATACACAATTTAAAAGTCCAACTCGATAGAAGTTAATTCCTACGCAAAGAAACCTTTCTTGTACACATAATAACTCGTGATGGTATAAAACCTAACCCCGAAAAAACCAAATGTGTTCAAAAAACAATCTGAACACGGGTCAATAAATGTAACGCCCAGTATTTGGCAAAAACTTATTCCACCCCGTATTTGTCATTTGAATACACAACGTGTCAACCACTGGTTACCGCTGGCTACAGCGGCTCTTGCTTAAACCATCTTTTTGACTTATGAGTAAACCATCGAACATTATCGTACTCGCTCACTAACATAATTGTTGTTGTTGTATGTTATATTACGTTAGTTCCAACGAAATAAATCGTTTAATTAGTTTCCTGCATTATTAATTACACCACCCTCATTCTCGATATTATGGGCGGATATTCATTTCTGTCTTACACAAAATGTATAACCGACTTCCCCATCCCAAAGAAACCAAAGCACATCAAACAATTCTTAGGGCTCGCCGGTAATTACTGTGAATTCATTTCTTGTTTTGCACCATTAACTTTTACCTGGACTGAAATTTAACAAAATATGATATTTGGTAAAGAAAACAAATATCATTATAATCAACTTTCATGCAAGCATTAATTAGTTTTGCAGAGCCAAACCTCGAGGACATCAAAACATCTAGACCGAACCGGTTCCAGCAGCTGGTCCAGATGTTGCAACATTTCTCGAACCGATGGAAATCAAAATATCTGCACCAGCTACAACAACGTAGTAAATGGACATCGTCTACAAATCCTAGATTGAACCCGGGAACCATGGTTGTGATTCAGGATGACAACTTGCCGCCTATGCGATGGCGTATGGGACGTATCTTAGAGCTTCACCCAGGTCAGGACAACGTAACGAGGGTTGTGACCGTCAGGACTTCCGAAGGAATCATTAAACGGCCGGTTAAAAGGATATGCATTTTACCGATCGAAGAAAAAACCGATGAGCGGATTCCTTATCAGCAACAAC
>NW_020438941.1:459577-468706 GCF_000699045.2 Agrilus planipennis | reverse complement strand
AACGTTTTCTGTTTACAAACATTTTTTATCAGATAGGCGACATAATTTTAATATGGATAATTTAGAAAAACATTTAGTTTTATATTGTTATAGTAAGTCTGAAGATAACGTTCGTTAGTTTTTCTGGTAAGTTATGCTATTGTAATTTAAACAAATACAAGTGTTAACAGAATTTCTTTGTGTTTTATTTAAAATTTAAATGCATACAATAATGCATATTTTGACGATTTTTAAAGCATATTTGCATGTATATTTTTGCTATTTTTTAGTGCATATATTCCGAACGCACAGTTACGGGTGAACTTCTGAAATTTTGAATTTCTTGTAATATAACTAATTATAGTAATTTTGGTTGACAAAACAACCTGGAACAACTTAATGCTAGACTAGCTGTAGGTGGTAGTTAGTGATCGACCGGAATGATTAGTATGACGTTATGAATATTTGAGAAATATAACTTTTGTCATTGTGCTATAAGAGAATTGAAAGCAGACTGAAATACTATGTGTCCTTTTATTTTCGTATTATACTTCACAATGATCTAAATAAAAACGAACAACGACCGTGTTAGTGGAGGGTGGAATTTATGTTGGCGAAGGATGGAATTTCCCTGTTCACAACCTAATTGCATAAGGGTCATATGGAAAGGTGTGCATGGACGCAAGATACGTTTACGCAACAGGTACTTCCTCTGCACCCTGCATGGGACAATGTGGAGAAATTAGTCGTAGAAGTATGGGTACAAAAACTTGTATCTACCAAGTTTAAAAAGGTGTAGAAATAAATTGTTCAAATTGAGCGTTATTATTAGTTAATAGTAAGTCGTCCTGATCCGACGAGACTTGAACCTTGACGAAAATCCTGTACAAACTAGATTGGGTGGATTGGCTTGCGAGTTTCGATGACTTAGGGTGTCGGACCTATAGGTTCTACCATAATGAGGGGGGTTTTTAAAGAGCAACCAGACTAAGACAAGTCCCTGAAAGAGGGCGGCAGAGATCATGAGGATCGGTATGGCACTCTGATGCACAATATTGCGATGTGGAAGGCAACGGAAAACCGCCACATTATGATATCCCAAGTAAAACTCACGATGGCGTCCTCTGGGGTAAAGTACTCCGGACGTTAACTAGTCCCCCGTTCGGATGTCCGGGCGGGGACTACCTCGGGTGATGTCATCAATAAGTGCAACAGGGGTAGGTGCATTGTTTCACGAGTAGGACCGTTGAATAAGAAAATAATGCAAGTAGGGAAATTGGAAAATTTAAAAGTAGAGATAGATGAATAGATTAGAATCAGATATTGTAGGTATTTGTGAAGTCCGTTGGCCCGAAGCTGGAGATTTCTGGTGTGGAGACTTAGAATAATGCATACAGGATCGGTGGAAAGTAATTCGGGGGTAGGAATTGTAATGCATAGGAAAGTAGGAGAATGTAGAAAGTTATGGTTAAATTAAACTCAAAGCGGGTAAAAACGGTATTAGTGCAGGTCTACATGCCTACATCATCTTACAGTCATGAAGACGTAAAAGCGGTTTATGCAGATATAGAAGACACGCTAAATTTAGTGAAAGGGTGGCAATAAACTTCAACGCAGTAGTAGGTAAAGGTAAAGTGAGTGCAGCAGCAGGAATAGAAATGATATGGCAGATAAGCTGATAGAATTTTGCAATAAACATAATTTAACCGTCACGAATACTTTATTCAACCATCACGTTAGGAGACGCTATACGTGGAAGATACTAGGTGATTTAGGGAGATATAAGTTAGATTACATACTTGTTAAGCAACGATTTAAAAATCAAGTGAAGGACTGTAGAAGCAGATATAAGTAGCGATCATTACTTAGTAGTTATGAAGATCAATCTTAAATTGAAAATTCTGAAAAAGAGGGAAGGTAGGAGACGTCTTGATTTAGAAAAGCTAAAATGTAACGAAACGCGTGATAGGCTAGGCACCAGGACAGACGAAATACTAATGACGGCTGAGAACGAATATTTTCATATGCTAAATCGTACACATTGCATACCTATTTACAAACAATTCCTTTAAATTTAATTTTTCCAACAATTTTTAACAAAGTGATTAAACAATTTGTTCACAAAAGTGAATTTCGACCACTCGAAGCAATGGTGCTAAACGTTTTGAGCTCACAGTGACTGATAGGAAGGGAAGAAGGGAAAGAACTTGTGTAATTAAAAAGAATTTTAGAGATGTAGGGTACCGTAGTAATAATATATAAGACGAGACAGGGGTCATTTTGATAGAAAATGAGGAAAAGGCAGATAGGTGAAAAGAATATTTAGAGAATCTGTACGCAGGCCATGAGTTAGGAGATATATTAAAGAAGGAAGATAGTGTGGAGATTGGTGAGCTAGATTATCCCATAATGACAGAAGAGTTCGATGTAGCATTATAAAACTTAAGGAATAATAAGGCGCCAGGTATAGGTGGGATAGAGGCGGAAATTATAAAACATGCAGTACAAGAGGTTGGAGGTAGTATATTTAACCAATTAGTCACATTTACGAGACGTCCCAGAAGATTATAAACGGAACGAGGTAGTAATCAAACCTAAAAAGATAAGCGCGGATAGATGCGTGGCATTTAGAACAATTAGTTTAATTTCCTATGCGTCAAAAATCTTAACTAGAATTGTACAGAGGAGGTTAGAAAAAAGGGCGGAAGAACTATTAGGGGAAGACCAATTTGAGTTTAGAAGGAATAGAAGAAAGCGGGTGGCCATTCTAGCTGTACGGGTAACAATAGACAAAACGATAGGAAAAAGAAAGAGTGGGTACACAGGAGTTGTAGATTTAGAAAAGTTTTGGTAATGTTAAATGGGATTAGATGTTAAATATACTTAAAAATGTAGGGATGAGTTACTAAAATAAAAAAGTGATACTTAGTTTGCATAAAGAGCAATAGGCAGTTATAGAGATGGGGCTGCAACATTGAGAAGTAAATATTAGGAAGGGAGTCAGACAGGGATGCACACTGTCACCGCTACTTTTTAATCTACACATCGAAGACGCGATCAACACTATTAAAGACAGTACAACTGTAGGGATAGATATACAGGGGTAAAAGATTAGTTTGCTTAGATTTGCAGATAATATAGCAGTAATAGCATCTAGCAAGGAGGAGTTAGAGATAGCCTTCAATAAAATAGGCGAGATAGGTTGGTAAGACACCTTCTCAGACATGAAGGTCTAGTCAGAGACATATTAGAGGCAGAAATAGGAGTTAGGAGGGGTAGAGGTAGACCTAGGTTAGATTACTGTTCGCAAATAATTAAGGATGTGGGTTGTTCTAGTTTTAGGGAAATGCGAAGTTTAGCTCAGGATAGGAAAGAGTGGAGGTACGTGTCCAACCAGTCTTAGGACTGAAGACCTTATGATGACGAGTCATCTTAAAATTAACAACAATAGCGTTTTTACATATTTAAGAATCATAGATAGAAAAGGACAATATTCACGTAATTTGTTGTGTTCAAAATCAAGAGTGGCACCATTAAAAAGTCTTTCGTTACCAAGACTGGAACTATGACGAGCTGGACTGTTAGTAAATCTTAAAGACAAATTACTAAAAACCCTGAATATTACAATTAACCGAGAATACAACTAGCTCGATTCGACCATTGCATTATCATTGCTAGCATTTCCTACTAGAAATTGGAAAACTTTTGTGGCCAACCGCGTTACACACATTCACTCTAATGCTAATTAAAGCGACTGGGTTCACGTAAGTTACACAGACAACCCCGCGGACTATATTTCACGCGGTACAACTTCCAATTTTTTGTTAAACAATAAACTTTGGCGGTTCAGTCCTTCTTGGCTAACTTACGAATCAAGACATTGACCAATCAGGGCTATCGCGTATGAAATCGCCGCTAGAGGCGCTTGTGTAGCGTGAGGTCTTCGAAACGTCAAATGTCACTGTTTACGAGTTGGCTACGCGCGCGCTTTTATATTTCTAATTAAATGAATATTGCGAGTATTAACAATACTTTAGATTAATTATGGCAAATACAGATTACGGATCTATGAATGTCAGTGCTTTAAAAGTGGAGTTAAGAAAAAGAGGTGCAAAATTAAACGGTCTGAAAGAACAGCTAATTCAGAGGTTAGCTTTTTTATATTTACAAACAATTTCTTGTCTAAAGTTGGCTTGTTTATCCAGATTACAGCTGTGTTTTTCTTTTTACAGGCTTCAAGACTATGATAGAAATAATAATTTTGTTGGAAACATAACAGATGGAATAAAAAATGACGATTTGGCGTATACTGTTGAGTGGCCTTCGGACAGTTCATACATCAGCGTAACATCGAAAAGTGTATCACCTGACTTAGATATAGTGAATATAGACTAGGCACCGCATTTGGTTTCAGTTTAGGAGTAGCTGAAATGTTTTAACAAAAAATCAAAGTAGGTATTTACTTAAAAACTTCTCAGTTTCAAGGTTCGGGAACATCAAATGGTGATATTTAGGAATAAGAAAAATCATTAGGTACTTACGATTTTCTGTATTTGATTCTTTAGGTAATATATAATCGTCAAAGTTGAAATGCTTTTTACAAACACGTGAATGTTTAGAAGGGACGTAGTTGACCCTGCGAATCGCTATTAACCACTGCTTTGAGATACTTTTATCTTTCGGAAACTTATGTCCGCCTTTCTTTTCCGAGCAAAACGGAACTGCGCATGGCCAATACGTTTACATTTTAGTTCTAGGGTATTAAATATGATCTAATATAATCATCTAATGAAGATACAAGTTTTGGCGCTCGTAATACGAACTTTGACAGCCGTAGTTTAGGACCTCATGCTACAGTGGCTCCATCTGATGAAACAAAAAACGATAGCCCTAATTGATCAGTTAAAGGTTTTAAATGATGAAATTACTTCAGGAAAACGACAATATCATGTTATTATAGTAAACACCGATGTTGTAAAAAGCTTATTATCAATGTACTCATCATATATTAAGTTGTTACGTGTTACAACATACATATTAAGATATGTAAATAATTGTAAATTTCCAAATAATAAGTTTGTAGGCCATCTCACAACAAGCGAAATTGACCATGCAGATCACTTTATAATCAAATCCGTTCAATAGGACTCATTCTCCAATGAAATACAAAATATTAACAAAAATCGATTGTCAAAATCAAGAAGTCTGTTATCGCTCAATCCGTTTAAAGACGATGATAGACTTTTAAGAGTGGGTGGTAGACTTAATAATGCACATGTATCTTATAACAAAAAACACCCGTTTATTTTACGTAATCATTGCGTTACGAAATTAATAATCAAACTTTACCACGAGAAATATTTCCATGCAGGGCCTCAACTGACTTTATCAACTATTAAAGAACGATATTGGCCAGTTTCCGATCGAAATATTGTACGTGGAATAATACGCAAATGCGTCCGCTGTTTTAAGTCAAAACCTATTAATTTTCAACAATTAATGGTTGATTTACCTCGGATCCGAGTAGTATCAGCCAAACAATTCGTACATACTGGTGTCGACTACGCTGGTACTCTTTATATGTTTAAGAACCAAAGCAATACATACAGAACTGGTCCCCTATTTGACTTCGGAAGCATTCTTAGCTGCTTTAAAAAGATTTATCGCTAAACGAGGTAAAATCGAGCATATGCAGGGTGTCCCAGTTATAATAATTAAAAAAAAAAACATGACTTCCTGACACAAAATACAACAAAAAAATGTTATACAATTTTTCAATCCAGTGACAGTTGAGCTCGCAAATCGTCCTTGTAAATTTGAATGTACAATTTGTTTCATTACGGGCCTGGATCTAGGCGACTAACGTCGCTCAGCTGATCTAGTGTGGATGTAACAAGTACCTATTGGGAGGAAGCCGAATGCACTTCCACCTTTTAAAAAAAGGTAAAAATGAAAAAGAAAAGCGTACCTTTTATAAAAAATGTTGAAATTGTCCGCCATTCGCTTCAATGCAACACTAACAGCGGCGTTCCCAGTTCGCTCATCACCAGCTGACGGTTGACTAAGTACCCTACTAGAATGCACTATCACAGTACTAATTGTCCTTATTGTAATAGTCTTTTATGAAATGACCACTAAATAAATTAACTAACACTAACAAACAAGTACATTCACAACAATCCAAAGCGAACTGAACAACCTGTTAGAAACTACATTATGTGTGTTTTTTAGAGTCACTTCCAGCAGTGTAATTATACGAGGTTATATCAATACTTAGCTTTTTACATTTAATGAAAACAAAATAACCAAAATTGGTCCTTCTGGACACACCCTTGTATTACCCCACGTGGGGTTAATGAGCCCTGCCAGGCAAAAGTAACGTTTAACACATGTGAATGGTCAAAGTAGGTCTGCATCTTGTCTCAACTTTTACAACCATAACACATACATTTGTTTTCGTACACTAGTACGTTATGTTACAAACCTTTACCAAACGCTGGGTGGTGAGGGTTGTTTGTGCACCGCTTCTAACTATTCCGTAGTTGTTAAAATTTCTTTTCTATTTAAAATAACATAATACTCGACGTCATGGACTACATTAGGTCCACTTCAGTTTACGATCATGGGATTTTCGATTGTGATAGGTACATAGTTTTTCTAACGTGTTTCAGTCATCTAATGGACCTTAACGCGAGTGCATTTTCTTCGGCTGATCCGTAACTTAATACCAAACATAAACAATAACATCACCCCAAAAACCAGCTGATTCCGACCTACTGAAGGTGAATTTTTCTACGATCAGCTGGCAATCGTAATTAATTTGCGATTGTGCAGGGCCGGCATCGAAACTGTTATAATTTTATAATTTTTTATTTTGTTTCAAAAGTCAAAAGTGTTATAACATTTTATGTTCCAAATGTCCGTAGGAATCTGTGGCATAAATATTAATTATTATAACTGGGATACCCTATATATACCGACAACGCTACAAATTTCGTCGCAGCTAATCGCGAAATAAAAAAATTACAGAAATTGTTAAACACAAATGAATTCAAAAAGAATGTAAAAGATGTACTTACAAACGATTCTATCAACTGGCATTTTATACCTCCCAATTCACCGCAATTTGGCGGTATCTGGGAGGCTGGTGTTAAATCAATAAAATTTCACCTTAAACGCGTTATTGAAAATGCTATGTTGACCTATGAAGAGATGAACACTGTATTAACTCAAATAGAAGCCATCCTTAATTCTCGTCCCTTGAGCGCTTTACCGATTTCATTCAACGAATTAGATGCCTTAACTCCTGGTCATTTTTCGATCGGCAATCCACTCCCCGGTGGCCCCAGACCTATCAAACATACAGGGAAATAGATTATTCAGAAGGCAACGTCTGCAACAGATTAGCAATACTTCTGGAGAAGGAATATTCGTCGTCATTGCAGCAACGTACTACATGGAAAATCCCTGGACCTGCAACCAGGTTTTTTGGTTTTAATAAAGAAAGGTCATCTTCCTCCGCTTCAATGATGCTTAGGGCGAATAACCAACACATATCTTGGAAATGATGGTATAGTGCGCACAGTGTCAGTTAAAATAACCAAGGGTGTTGGTAAACGTGCCGCAATAAACATATGTCCGTTATCAATAGACTTACAATATTTTGAAAGGGAATTCTTTCAAGGCGGGCGGAATGTTTGGTGTCATAGATAATAGATATTGTTGCATCCCAACAATTTCAATAACTTTGTATAATAAATCATTACATGACACTAATTGCTACCCTCTCCATAGGGTTGACCTAAATTTGGTATAAAAGCATCCCTTTTTCCCGGCTTTCACCCAAATTCAATTCGGTTCCAGTTATATTTTAGAAACGGTTCGAATAGAAAGTCTTAGATGTTTAATTAACCATCCTATACAATTTGTGTATCGTGACTTTCCAATTTTAATAAAGAAGTAATTATTATCAAGGTGTTGTTACTCGTCGTAATACATTAATTGGATAATAAGAACGATATTGGACAGTTTCCGGGCGAAATATTGTACGTGGAATAATACGCAAATGCGTTCGCTGTTTGAAGTCAAAACCTATTAATTTTCAACAATTAATGGTTGACTTACCTCGGGTCTTGGTAGTATCAGCCAAACCATTCGTACATACTGGTGTTGACTACGCTGATACTCACTCAGCTGCGAAAAGAACCCATCATCCTGAACAAGCGGCAACCATCCACAAGTTGATTTGGCCATCCGCTGCCCCATCTCACCCCAGAGGTAAAGGGAACGCAGTCCCAAGTGGACAACCAGCAACTCTGAAGACGCAACCTACTCCAGAAGTCGGGAACGTCATCCATCATCACTAAACCAAGTAAGTGTTGTTCTCGTTTTATCGTCCAAAATTCCTCGCCTTTATCCAGATCTCGCTAGTTTCTTTAACATGAGCGAATCTAATAAAGATCGAAAACCGTTACCAAGCGTCAAAGACGACCCCGGCCAAGACGAGTCGGAGGACGAATACCAATTAGAGCCACTACCTCTATCTCTATTGTTTAAATTTATTAGGCCTTTTAATGGTAACAGGAAAGAACTTAGCACATTTATTCAAAATTGTAATAGTGCTTTTCAGATGGCACAACCCAACCAAGTAAATCAATTGTTCCTTTACGTTGCTGCCCAGCTATCCAGCGATGTAGTTAATGAATTAAATATGGAAGAAATCAGTAACTGGACAGATTTAAAATGTAAATTAAAATCTTATTACAGTCATGTAAAAGATCTAACCCAATTACACGAGGAGTTAGAGACAGTCAAACAAAACTCAAACGAGTCAGTTACCGATTTCTTTAAACGCTTAGAAAACTTAAAGAACGAATGTATCGCAGCAGAAAAAAACAACTGCGAAACTCCCGATGAAATTCCAAGTTTAGTTAGGGCAATCCAGAGAACTACACTTAGGCGATTCATTTTGCACAGCAAACCGGAGATTTCACAAATGTTGAGAGCTAGGGACATCAAATCTTTAAATGAAGCTTTTGGTATCGCGTTACAAGAGGAAAAAATCCTAAATTACACAAGAACACAAAAACACAAAACTAATTCACTTTATTGTAGTTTTTGCAGAAGTAACACCCATTCTACACAGAATTG
>NW_020438941.1:456904-459157 GCF_000699045.2 Agrilus planipennis | reverse complement strand
TAATTGTTGAATAAAACTCATAATAATTTATAATCTATACAAATGTGTTTCATCTCTTTTTCGAAATCAAAGTTGTTTAATTTAATAATGAAAAATACGTGAGTTGTTCATAAGGATATTAACACCTCAAAGAATCAATGTTTCATTTCTAATGAAATAAATGGAGACGTAGATATTGATAAGTCAATAACGAATGCAATTAATAGTTGATTACATTCGTTTTGATCTATTCTTAAAATATCTTTGAATAACAATTCTTACTTATTATGTTTAAAACTAGCTGCTAGAATAGCACTTGCTGAATTTCTCCAATGTAACATCATTAATGCATTCATGTATTGAGAAAATGTTTATTACTTGTTACTTGTTTATTTTTTATTTTAATGTTCTTCATCTTTCAATTTACCAGTTGCTGCAAACATCAGCTCATATAATTGATGAACTTATTCATCTTTTAACTCATCTAGAGTTTTCGTGGGAAGATTTTTGCCTAAAGGTTTTGCAGAAATCGGTCCTTTTAAGCTTAATTGTTCTGCTAAAGATATTGCATAATCCTATAAAATAAAAATAATTAATCTTAATGGTAGATGACATATTTTATATAACAATCTTACCGTCCACTTATTCATAAAAATGTTAGCTTCTAATTCATTATGCCTACGAAATTTATCACGAACATAATTATTCCCTAGAGATTGAATTTCAGTTGGTATTCCACGATGTAGTCTTAAAATGGTTTCATACAAAATTCTAACTCGTTTTGTATGCGATACAACTGATGTCATAACTTAATATTTATCGACAATGCACTTCCACAGCAATTAGAGTAATGTTTAGTTTTGTGGGTCTAAATTCAAATAATTATTATGATTGTATTTATAAAATTGTGTTACAATGGAATCCTTAATAGAAAAGATGAATGATTCACCTATCAATGATTAAGTCATTGTAGAAGAACAAGAACTTAATGTAGTAATTAATAATATAACCAGCGCATATGATTGTGGAAGTAACATTGATCTTGAACATTCTTATTGAATAATTAATTTGATTGATAAAATTAAACTATTATGCGTCTAAGATGTACTATTAAAAACCTTTTTTAATAGAAAGTTTATGTTATGATGAAGATTAAAAAAAATTTATTCTTATTTTCTTCCCAATTCATTTTAGGTTAATCATTTCTAAAATCCCATAGCTTTATTTTCACTCAATATATTAATAATCATTTAGTATCTGGAAAAAACATCATTTGAACATTGTTCTAATACTTCTATAGCAAAATCCAATATCTTCTGTATCAAGAATACTTGAAATACACAGTCGTAGACTTAGGCGTGGCAATTTCTTTTCAGTATCCAAATAAGCAGGTTGAATCACTGCTAAATTATTTTCTATACACTTTTTGGATATTTTCAATAATAATTCTTGCTCCTCAGATCGGTCATATTGTTTTCTTAGATATGAATGTTTCACAGGTAATGCGGTAGTTCACTCAATCTAGTTTGAAAAGTGAAGCAGTTATTTTTTAATTTATCAATAATGCTTGGATCTTCTTCAATGATATCTAGAGATGTAATAGCTGCAGCAGTTAAAAGTGGAGGAAGTGATGCAGAAAACTATAACCAAGTCCAGAAAGCCGTTGATGTTCAATAATAAATGATGAACCAGCACAGAAACCGCCAATTGAGTTTATCGCCCATTCAAGATATTCTAAAAATATTTTTAATTATTAATGTTTCATTTAAAGACAAAAAAATTTAATCATATACATTTACCCATTATTAGATTGACTTCATGTCTAGGAACACCAAAATGCTTAGTTACTCCTTTTCCATTTTTTCCGAGTGTTCCAAAAGATACAGATTCATCAATAAAAATTCTTAATTTATTTCTACAAAATTTTATTAAATCGGGAAGTGGACAAACTTGTTCAGTGTTAATGTAGATGCCTTCCACAATTAAAAATCGTTTAACTTTTGCAGCTTTTTGATTAAACACTAATATATTGATCGTTTCTTATTTTTAGTAAAGTAATAATAGTTAATAAAATTTATCTATTTCGTACACTAGTACGTTATGTTACAATCCTTTACCAAACGCTGGGTGATGAGGGTTGTTTGTGCACCGCTTCTAACTATTCCGTAGTCGTTAAAATTTCTTTTTTATTTAATTTAACATAATACTCGACGTCATGGGCTATATTAGGTCCACTTCAGTTTACGATCATGGGATTTTCGATTGTGATATGTA
>NW_020438941.1:443100-455405 GCF_000699045.2 Agrilus planipennis | reverse complement strand
AATGTAAAAACTCAGCAACGTATAAGACAATTACGTTCAAATGATGCATTCAAAAAAGAAGAGAATGTAAAAACTCAGCAACGTATTAGACAATTACGTTTAGATGATTCATTCAAAAAAGAAGAGAATGTAAAAACTCAGCAACGTATAAGACAATTGCGTTCGAATGATGCATTTAAAAAAGAAGAAAATGTAAAAACTCAGCAACGTATAAGACAATTGCGTTCGAATGATGCATTTAAAAAAGAAGAAAATGCAAAAACTCAGCAACGTATCAGCCAGTATCGCACTAATCTAAATTTTACAAATGAAGAAAATTGTCAA
Organism: Agrilus planipennis; assembly: GCF_000699045.2. Lineage (NCBI taxonomy): Eukaryota > Metazoa > Arthropoda > Insecta > Coleoptera > Buprestidae > Agrilus > Agrilus planipennis. The sequence goes on along the minus strand of NW_020438941.1, from coordinate 455,081 downwards.
ACTAGATTACGTATACGAAAAATGAGGCAAAATATATTTGTTAGAGAAATTGAAAATAAGAATAACTTATACCGCATAAAACTGCTCAGAAGAAATGCTGATTATACTATTAATTTACGTAAAATAAATTTTATTCGAATTAAACTCTTGCAAAAAAAGTTGCGATACATTAAGCAAGAAATTATGATAATTAGAAAAGTGATCCAAGTTGATCATCATACATTAGATTCTAATTATTATAAGGACATTCAACCTATTAATCAATTGAAGAAGTTATTTCGTCACTATAGATATGTACGACAGGAATTAGGTAAGTATATTAATCGAAATAAAATTCTACAATTTGCACAAAAAACTTGTGAAAAACGTAAAATTCAACGATATAGAAGACTATTACAAAACAAAAAAGTAAGTAAAAACGATTTTTCGAAGCATGAATCCAAAAAAAATGCAGAACGAAATCGTGTTAATCGAGTAAATGATTTTTTTCATTTTCGGAATAATCTGTATAATGATTTGAATCGGAAGAAAAGAGATGGCGATCAATTTGCTAGGCTTCAATTACAGTTCATTGAATTTAGAAAAGAGACTCCTTCATTTGTTTGCTGTTGTTGTGAAGGTTTATTTTTTAAACGTTCTGTTGTTGGGTTAAACAAACAAAAAATTATTAATAACAAAAATGGAGTTGAATTATTACGTCAAATTGTTAATTTTCCATCAGATTATATATGTCTTACGTGTAAAAAAAGTGCATATAATAATAAAGTACACAGCTTATCGACTAGCAATGGTCTTCAATTTGTAAATGTACCTAAAACAATTCAGAAGTTAAATGATCTCGAGGAAAGAATGGTAGCACCAATATTGAATTTTATGCAAATTCGAGCATTGAAACCATATGCCCTAAATCCGCAATTGGGTTTAAAAGGTAGTGTAGTGAATATTTTAATCGAAGTAAATGATATGTTACAAATATTGCCACGAAATTTTAATGATATGCAAACCATTCAAGTAAAATTGAAACGACACATAACCCATAAAAGTGATTACATGTTTGAGACAATTAGACCTGCATTGGTTTGTAAAGCTCTCAAATATCTTATCACTACACCGTTATATCAAAAATATAAGGTTAAAGTAGATGAAAAGTATTTTAAACGTTATGAAAATATCCATTTAAATGAAGAAATAGATTTTATTATTGATTCAGAAGATGTTACTGATATAGCATCAGAAGTTGTAACAGATCATGTTACAACAATTGAACAAAAAAATATCCACAATGAAGTAAATTCGAATACTTTGAGTAATATTCAAGAAATCAAAGAAATTGATTATTTTGATTTTGAACAAATAAATAATGATGAAGTTCTTTTAATTAATAACAATTTAGAAATTACTAACGAATCTACATCGAAAGTTAATATTATAGCACCAGCGCAAGGTAAATGTCCGTTACCGTGGCATTGTATTGATGACTTAGATGAGTTATGTTTTCCAAAAATTTTCGTAGGTCATCAAATGGATTTATCTGGAAAATTAACTCAAAGAAAAATAACTTATACAGAGCGTATTAAGTCAGAAGTAAGACGTTATGACCGTCGATCGTGTATTCCATCTCGAATATTGTTTATGGCGAAGAAAAACTTGGAAAAAAATTGTTTATCAAGTATTAATATATGTTTAAGAAAAACTATGAAACATTTTAATACAAATTTAAAAGCTGAAGATGTATTAAATTCCAATAAAATTAATGAAATTGTTAAGTTTGATGATGGATTTCGCATGTTGAAATGCATAAGATCTTCTCCAGCATATTGGGAACAAAAGAAAAAAGAATTATTAGCTATGATACGCCAATTAGGCAAACCAACATTTTTTTTAACGTTATCCGCTGGTGAAACGCATTGGCCTGAATTACTTCAGACCATCATGAAATATAGCCTGGATGGTCGTACATTAAACTTAAAAGATATATTTGAATTAGATAAAAATACTAAGACTAAATTGATTAGAAATGATCCAGTTTCTTGTGCTAGATATTTTGATCATAAAGTAAGTAAATTCATGTGGTTATTACAACAGCAGAATAGTATTTTTGACAAATATGTTCTTGTTGATAGTTATGAACGCGTAGAGTTTCAACAACGTGGTAGCCCTCATGAACATATTTTATTGTGGTTGAAAGATGCACCTAAATTTGATCAAAATGGTAGCAATGATACACTTATTGATTTTATTGATAGATTTCTTACATGTGAAGACGATGTCAATAACCCATATATAAAATTTCAAATTCACACACATTCACATACTTGTTATAAAGGAAAGCGAGATAAAAAATGTAGATTTCATATACCTTATCCAGTCATGAGAAAAACAATGATTTTAGAGCCGCTTAGTGATAGTGAAATAGTACACAAACCTTATAATGCAATTCATGAATTAATGTGTAAATTTTATAATACGAACGAATTAGTTTCATATGAAGATGTATTGAAAGCATTATATATGACTGAAGATGAATATATTTTAGCAATACGTAGTACTTTGAAACAAAGACGAATTTTTTTAAAAAGAACAAGTGCAGAAATACGTATAAATGCGTATAATAAACATATTTTACAATTATTTGAATCGAATATTGATTTGCAATTTATCCTTGATGAGTATGCTCTTATAAGCTATGTTACAAATTATATTAGTAAAATTGAAGGCGGCTTGTCTAAACTATTGAGAGATGCTGCGCAAGATTGTGATGTTGGAAACAAATCTATAAAAGAAAAACTTCGCACCCTTGCAAATGTATTTTTAAATAGTAATTTAATGTCTGCTCAAGAGGGTGTGTATCATGTTTTATCGATGCAACTATCGAAAAAGAGTCGAAAATCTGTATTTATAAATACGAGCCCAATAGCAGAACGTGTTTTAATGTTGAAATCAGAAAAAGCATTGAAATTGTTAGAAGCAAATTCTACTGAAATTTATATGCCTGATATTTTTGAAAAATATAGTAAAAGAGAATTAAATCTTGATAATATTTGTTTAGCGGATTTCGCAGCTAATTATAATATGAATAAAACAAAAAAATTGAACAGTAATGATGATGAGATTATGGATATCGATAATTGTGATAAAAATAATACAAAACGTCAAAAATCAGCAATTATTAGATATCGAAGGTATAAGCTGGAACAAGATCCAGCAAATTATTATAGAGAGCAAATATTACTATTCTTGCCGTGGAGAAATGAGAAATCAGACATTGAAAATGATAAATATGAATTAATTTATAATGAAAACAAGGAAATTATAATAAAAAATCAAGCAATGTTTTCAATAATTAGTGACAATGAAATTGATTGTGTATTAGAACAAGTTCAAAAAGATAATGATTTTCGGGATGATATTAATGGAAATGACGGATGTGAATCATTTAATGATCAAAATGTCGATCTTTTTCAACAAGCCGGTGATGAAAAAGTAAACAAGCAAAAAATTGATTCATCGGTACAGAAAGTGCGATACACAAGCCCACCTAGAGTATCAAAAGAAAGTTTGTTAGATATGATGAAAACATTAAATACGAAGCAGAGACAAATTGTTATACATGTCTACAATTGTTTTAAAACTGGTAGCACTCCATTCAGAATATTTCTTAGTGGATCAGCTGGTGTTGGTAAAAGTACTGTCATCAATACCTTATTTCAATTGATAACTAACTATTTTGATGAACTACCTGGTGGAGATAATGATCAAATAAGAGTATTATTGTGTGCTCCGTCCGGTAAAGCTGCATTCTTAATCAATGGTGTAACATTGCATTCTGCATTTTCATTACCTTGCAATCAATATGGTGTGAATTTGCCAAAGTTATCTGATAATACGGCAAACAATATACGATATTATTTAGATCATGTTGAATTATTAATTATAGATGAAATTTNGTACGTACGTACGTACGTACGTACGTACATACACACATCATCAAAAAAATTGGCTAGCATGCTACTAATATGTTAAAACGTGGAAATATAATGAAAATTCCGATTTCACTTTTCGACCCAATTACAATAACTTCCTAATGGGAAGTTAAAAATAATTCACTATATTGTAACTTTTGCAGAAGTGACACCCATTCTACACAGAATTGCAGGAAAAAAACCTAATCATATTAATCATAATCCTCAACACAGTCAAAATTCGTCGCGCAATAGCTATAATAATAACCCCAATAAGAAGTCGTTTCCCTCTTCCTCCTACGATCCTGCCAAATTTTGCAACTATTGTAAAAATAAGGGCCATACAATACAATTTAAGAATAAGAATAACAATTCCCAAAATAAAGTGAATCATTTAAACTTGAAAACATCCCTGGAAACGAATACCCTTCTAGAGGATTCAGGAATACAAGCGGCATTCAGCAATGCGTAACTGCCTTCTGTAATTCGAACGAAAATCAAAAAACACTCATTTTTAGCTCAAACAATTCTAAACAAAATTTAACCTTCCTAGTAGATACAGGTGCTACTATATCTCTTATTAAACATACATCCTTAATTCCCTCTAAGACCTACCTTAAAAAGGACGATATTATCACCATCAGCGGTATAAATCCAAACAGCCCTATTACCACAATAGGGTTCACAAATCTTGATCTCTTAGCGGAAGATCTCACACTTAAACCAAAAGTGCACGTCATCAACGCTGCAAAAATTTCAACTTTCGAAGGGATACTAGGAAACGACTTCCTCGAATCGCAACAAACCGAAATCAAATACAAGGAGCAATATGTCAAGATACAGGACAAGAAGCTGTTCTTCAATGGACAATCTCCCTCCAGAACCTCCTATCACGCTACCCTATAGAAGCGAAACGGTCATACAGATCAACGTTATCTATAGGGTAAAAGAAGGCGTGACCCAGGCTACACAATTCGCCGAACACATTTTACTATCTAGTGCCATGGCCACTGTGAATGATAACAAGAAGGCTCTTTGCACGGTCATCAATACCAGCGATTCAGAAGTCACCATTCTGTAACCGTCGGTAGAATTAGAGGAGAACAAACAGCATCACGAAGTTTATGAAGTCCGTTCATCAAACCAAAAGGTACCCCCCAGTCATACAAATAGGTTCGAGCTCCTCGACGAAAATCTGCACCTCGACCACCTTAACAAAGTGGAAAAAACATCGGTACGAAGGATCTGCTACGATTTCCACCATATTTTCTATCTTCCTGGAGATCAGCTAACATCTACCACAGCGGTCACACATCAGATTGCAGTAACAAATACTTCTCCGATATTTACCAAAACCTACAGGTATCCTAAAATCCACGAGGAAGAAGTCAATAAACAAATAAATAAGATGCTGGAGAAAATATCATAGAGCCATCCACATCCCCATGGTCATCTCCCGTGTGGGTCGTCCCCAGGAAGATGGACGCCTCTGGCGAAAAGAAGTGGAGGATCGTCATAAATTACCGCAAACTGAACGAGGTAACAATAGGCGACGCATACCCCCTTCCTAACATCGAAATCATCCTGGATCAACTAGGATAATCCAAGTAATTACAACCCTCGACCTCGCTTCTGGCTTCCATCAAATAAGGATGTCGGAAGAAGATAAAGATAAAACCGCATTCAGCACGCCTTTGGGTCATTACCAGTATAACAGGATGCCTTTCGGACTGAAGAATGCTCCGGTGACCTTTCAAAGGCTTATGAACAACGTTTTAACAGGACTTCAAGGGATAAAATCTTTCGTATATCTGGATGATTTTGTTGTTGTAATTATTATTAATTATTGTTCTAAAATTACAGCCCGACAAGTGCGAGTTCTTGAGGAAGGAAGTCATGTATCTCGGACACATCATTTCAGATAAGGGTGTCGAACCAAATCCTGAAAAAGTTATGGCTATATCCGAAATCAAAACTCCAAAAACTCCGAAGGATATTAAATCCTTCTTGGGCCTCGTCGGCTATTATAGGAAATTTATTCCTGATTTTTATAAAATAGCAAAACCCTTAACAAAGCTGCTGAAGAAGAACGAAATATTCCACTGGTCTCCCGAATGCGAAAAGGCATTTCAAACCTTAAAAAACACTTTGACGAATGAACCAATTCTCAAGTATCCGGATTTCAGCAAACTATTCATACTAACAACAGAAGCCTCTAACGAAGCAATCGGCGCTGTCCTAACACAAGGTGAAATCGGATCTGATCGGCCCATTGCGTATTATTCAAGGACGCTAAACAAGGCGGAACTCAACTACTCCACCACAGAAGACTCCTGTCCATCGTGGATTCGGTGAAACATTTTAGACTTTATTTATTTGGTCAAAGATTCCTAATATACACTGATCACAAACCCCTTATGTGGCTGAAGAACTGCAAGGACCCGTCAAGCCGTTTAATACGATGGCGCCTCAAATTACTCGAATATGACTACGATATAATCCACAAACCAGGGAAATCCAACACAAATGCCGACTTTCTCAGCCGCCATATTAATCAAGTAACCACCAACACTCCTAATTAGTAAAGGAATAGTTAGCTACAATATTTTTAGTCCAGAAGATCCATTTTCAGAACTTAAATCGATTAATGAAAAACATATGTTACCATTAGAATTAACTATGGAAAGCACGTATCTTTATTATAAGGTTATGGATATCAAATCATTTATTCAGAATAATCTATTAATTATAGTGTTCGAAATACCTCTAGTAAACACTTTGAGTTACGATCTTTATGAGATTCACCCATTATTAACTCCTCACAAAAACGATCCCAATCTATTTTCATACATTGAACCTTCAAACCCCCTTATCCTCATATCCGTCACGAGAACAACATTTTCAACATTAAACAACCTACAAGACTGTATGGAAATCCAACCAGCACAATGGATATGTAAAAAGGTAACCACCATCAGAAGAATGGACCAACCCACCTGCGAAGCAGAACTATTTTCGAAGACGACTACCCACATCCCGAAGTCATGTCAAATCAAACACGTCGTCGCTAATGTAGAAATCTGGCAAAAAACCAAGCAGAACCAATGGATCTACATACTATCAAAACCTACAAGAATAAATATTCTATGCGAAAATACACAAGACCACGAGGAAGTTATCAACCATATGGGAACATTAGATCTGGATGGAAATTGTAAAGCTTTTACCGATTTCACAATCCTCGAAGGTCAAGCAATTACAGATTCCCTCAACATATCAAGCAAGATCCCTATCACAGACATCACTACGGATGACTGCTGCGAGAATCTCAAAGAAAATATTACTATCAAGACAGTAAAACTCCAACCCTTGACAATAACCACTCTTGACTTAAAGGAACTAAAATACGCCCAACATAAATTGAACCACTGTACAACCTTTTTAAATGTTTGTTGAAATTCGGCCGGGAAGTGTTGCGTCAATTGATCGAGGTCGACGTTCGGAGTTTCGCGATGCGGGTCGTTACTCTGGATCCAATAGACTGTTTTTCTTATACCTTTACCGAAATGTATGTACCTTCTTTCGAAATTGAAGGTGGCATGGTTGTCTGTCAGCCATTGGGTTCCCAAAACGAAGTCTTCTTTTAGATTTTGGGCGAGAAGGACTGAAATGTCTTGTTCAATGTCACCGATGCGGACACGAACAGTTGTGGCACCAGCGGTTTCCATCTTACTTCCGTCGGCGAGTTGAACGGTGTCATTGCTACTGCTCATTTGGGAACAGTTTTTCAGGATACTGGCTTTCATGAAGTTATGGGAGGCTCCAGTATCGATTAAGGGTTGGACAGGACGGTCTTCAACTTCCACGCATATTTTCGGCATTGTTATATTTTCCAGCATATTAACGCAGGCCCTTATTGCCTTGGATGAGTGGGTTGGGCAGAATTCCCCTCGGGCTGTCTCCAATTTCCCGATGACGTAGGGGCCTGGCTTGATCGTCTGTCTTGCAGAACCGGATAGTCTCTATGAATATGCCTTTCCGGGCAGAAATGACATTTTGGCAGCGTTCAATGATGTCTTTGTCTCTTCTAAATAAAATTTTATAAAATGGCAGCAAAACAACCAATTGATTTATTATCCCACATTGAAACTTTTGATGGATACGGAGATTCTAATAGTTTACATTTTTTTCTAAAAAACTGCGAAGCTCTTATTAAATTAGTTGCCGAGCATAAACAGAATACATAGTTTCGTTGAACTAATTTTTTGCACAAAACTTAAAGGGAAAGCCCAAGAATTAACACAGTATCATGAATTTGCAAATTGGACAGAACTTAAAGATTTTATATTAGAAAATTTTGCTGACAAGAGACCACCGTCCCATTTTTTAACTCAAATAATGAATATAAAACAAGGTTATAGAGAATCAGTTAAAAAATATGGAGATAGAATTATTTCATTATTCAATAAGTACAAAGGGACTTGCCATTTAAACTATAAAGAAAATGAATGTAAAGTTTTAATAAGTAATATAAAATCAACAGTCATCAACTGTTTTCGAAAGGGATTGCTTAACGAAAAAATTCAAATTAGAGTCATAGCAGAAAGTCCTACTGAATTAGAGAGAGCAATAACGGTAGCCATTGAAATTGATAACGAGTCAGACCACAATCTTCGCTCTCAATCAATTAATTTTTTGACACATAATAATTTTAATCACATTCAACGTAAACCGTACAATACCTTCTGTATGTTTTGCAACAAGACAAACCATTATACATCTGATTGCTTTAAATTAAAATCATTTGAGCAGCACAATTCCCGAAACACCAACTTTCAACCTACTTATAAACCTAGACCCCGTAACAGCTTTCACCAATCATTCCCACATACACATCGAAATTTTAGTTTTCCAAATTCGACATCCTCTTCTAACAATTCATTTAGATCAAATCAAAGTTTTCGAAATAATTCTTTTTCAAACACACAAATGTCCCAAACACAAGTTACACCTAATTCAAATTTTAATAGTAGAAGCTATCATACTAACCCTTCTGGCAACTCCTCAAATTTCATAAATGGCCCTCACCGTCAATTTCAAAATCCTAGAAATAATACTCCCGACAATTACTTCGCCAATTCTGCTAATGTTAATAATTTCGAAAATTCGGGAAACGACAACAAAGCCTCGTCTATTCACGGCCAAACGAGTGCTTTATAAACCAGTATAACGGCTGTGATCCATTTTCTAACTTAATTACTAATCCAGAAACCTGTTTTAGTACCCAAAATTATAATAAACCTTTTAACAATCCTACAAACCGTAATCCATATACAAATGCGAATGATCCCAAATTAAAATCTAATTCCCAAAATCCAAACTCAGATTCTTTTTCAATTATTAATTCAAACAATTCTATTTGCCTTTCTCTTAATTTTGAAAAATTAGATATAATTGAATTACCGATAGGATCTCCTCCCACTATAAGCACTAAACTAATTGTCGACACTGGTGCTGATGTCTCACTAATAAAATTATCAAAATTGAAGCAGGACATTGCTATTAATACAGAATCAATAATCGAACTTAGAGGTATTTCTAAAGAACCAGTACTCACACTTGGCATTTGTCACATTTTAATTCCTATTAATTTTAACAAAACAATAGTTCACCCTTTCCACGTAGTTTCTAATGAGTTTCCAATCAAAAGTGATGGTATCTTAGGGCGCGATTTTATGCGGTTGTATAAAGTAAAAATTGATTATGAATTGGAAATGATTTTATTTGATGATACTAAATGGAAAATTTTACCGTCCAAAACTGAAATTAAACTTCCCGCGATTTCAGAAACGATCATAGAAGCCATTTGCGATAAAAGTAATATCCAAGGTATATCGCCACAAAAGAAACTTAATGAAAATGTATTTTTAGGTTCGTGTTTAACAAAATCAGTTAACCATAAGTGTACTATTAGTGTAATTAATCTTTCCGAAGAAGATATTATTTATATTCCTCAACCAAAAATTAATTTAACACCATTTGATGAAATGGCTGAGCTAAAAAATTTGACTAATACTCCTAAAATTCATTCCGATATAGTTAGACGTTTAAACAAACTTAAAAACTCTTTGCAAACAAACCACCTCAATTCAGAAGAAAAAGAATCACTTTTGCAGATTTGTGATAATTATCATGACATATTTTATTTAGAAGGAGACCCACTTACAAACACAAATGCAATTAAACATAAAATTCCAATACAGGTTAATCATCCACCAATTAATACAAAACCTTATAGACTCCCTCAGACTCAAAAACAAATTATTAAAGAACATACAGAAAAAATGTTAGCCGATGGTGTAATATCACCGAGTTCAAGCCCTTGGAATAGTCCTCTTTTAGTAGTCCCTAAAAAACCTGATGCTGACGGAAAACCGAAATATCGTGTAGTTGTCGACTTCCGAAAGTTAAATAATATAACTTTAGGTGATTCCTTTCCACTACCAAATATAACAGACATCCTTGATCAATTAGGCAATTCACATTATTTTACAACTCTCGACTTAGCCAATGGTTTCCATCAGATTCCAATGGATGAAACCGACAAAGACAAAACTGCCTTCAGCACTCCGTACGGACATTTTGCTTATAATAGAATGCCCTTTGGCCTTAAAGGAGGACCTGCAACTTTCCAGCGTTTAATGAATACCGTGTTGAGCGGACTTAATGGAGTTAAATGTTTCATTTATTTAGATGACATAGTTATTTACGCTAGAAATTTGAAAGAACACAACGATAAATTAGTAGAAGTTTTCCAAAAATTAAAAGAGTTCAATTTGAAACTTAACCCCGCGAAATGCGAATTTTTAAAAAAAGATGTTGTATATTTAGGTCATATTATTACTGAAAACGGTATTAAACCGGATCCAGCTAAAATAAAATGCGTTGTCAATTTTCCAACTCCCAAATCAGAACGGGATATAAAATCATTTTTAGGCTTAGTAGGCTACTACCGCCGTTTTATAAAAGACTTTTCAAAAACTGCCAAGCCATTAACACAACTTTTAAAGAAAAATGTTTTGTTTAATTGGAATTCACAATGTGAAGTAGCTTTTTTTCTTTTAAAGAATCAAATAACGTCACCTCCATTATTACAGTACCCTGATTTTAATAAACCTTTTTTGTTAACAACTGACTCTAGTAACTTTGCCATAGGAGCTATACTGTCTCAGGGCGAAATTGGAAAAGATTTACCTATCGCTTATGCTAGCAGAACCCTAAACAAAGCAGAATTAAATTACTCAACCACAGAAAAAGAGATGTTAGCCATTACTTGGGCAGTTAAGCATTTCAGGCCATATTTACTCGGGACACAATTCAAAATCATTACAGACCATAAGCCACTAACTTATATATTTAACGTTAAGGACCCGGGTTCAAGACTTATTCGTTTCAGAATTAAATTAGAGGAATACGAGTATACCATAGTGTATAAAGCCGGTAAAAATAATACAAATGCAGATGCTTTAAGTAGAATCATAACTATAGACGCAAATAACCAACTAATTACTGATTACGAAGAATTTAAAAAACATTTGAAACACCACATCGTTATAAATACTAAAATTAAACAAATACGCAATTCCAACATTCCAGAAAATAACCCTGTAGTTGTATTTATTCCTAAGAATTTTCATAACGCTTTATATAAAAACCTTACAAGTAATAGACTTTTACTAGACGTAACGAACACAAAAATTACATTCCTCAAAGAATGCCCTGTTGGCGATGTTATCGAATTTTATTCAAAACAAACAAAATTTTTCCTTTTAGTAGATAATGAAAACATATCTGATAAACCAAATTATAATATCTGGCAATGCCTTTTGAAATTGCGAAACAAATTTATTAATGAAAAATTAGAATTAACCTTTTTACAACTACACTATTCCAACGCTGTCAATTGGGAAATAGTAAATCCAATTTTACGATATCTTTTCAAAAGTCTTTCTATTTCAA
>NW_020438941.1:431565-441127 GCF_000699045.2 Agrilus planipennis | reverse complement strand
ATTTTTTAACTCAAATAATGAATATAAAACAAGGTTATAGAGAATCAGTTAAAAAATATGGAGATAGAATTATTTCATTATTCAATAAGTACAAAGGGACTTGCCATTTAAACTATAAAGAAAATGAATGTAAAGTTTTAATAAGTAATATAAAATCAACAGTCATCAACTGTTTTCGAAAGGGATTGCTTAACGAAAAAATTCAAATTAGAGTCATAGCAGAAAGTCCTACTGAATTAGAGAGAGCAATAACGGTCATCAACTGTTTTTGAAACGGATTGCTTAACGAAAAAATTCAAACTAGAGTCATAGCAGAAAGTCCTACTGAATTAGAGAGAGTAATAACGGTAGCCGTTGAAATTGATAACAAGTCAGACCACCATCTTCGCTCTCAATCAATTAATTTTTTGACACATAATAATTTTAATCACATTCAACGTAAACCGTACAATACCTTCTGTATGTTTTGCAACAAGNTGTAATTCAAACGAAAATCAAAAAACACTCATTTTTAGCTCAAACAATTCTAAACAAAATTTAACCTTCCTAGTAGATACAGGTGCTACTATATCTCTTATTAAACATACATCCTTAATTCCCTCTAAGACCTACCTTAAAAAGGACGATATTATCACCATCAGCGGTATAAATCCAAACAGCCCTATTACCACAATAGGGTTCACAAATCTTGATCTCTTAGCGGAAGATCTCACACTTAAACCAAAAGTGCACGTCATCAACGCTGCAAAAATTTCAACTTTCGAAGGGATACTAGGAAACGACTTCCTCGAATCGCAACAAACCGAAATCAAATACAAGGAGCAATATGTCAAGATACAGGACAAGAAGCTGTTCTTCAATGGACAATCTCCCTCCAGAACCTCCTATCACGCTACCCTATAGAAGCGAAACGGTCATACAGATCAACGTTATCTATAGGGTAAAAGAAGGCGTGACCCAGGCTACACAATTCGCCGAACACATTTTACTATCTAGTGCCATGGCCACTGTGAATGATAACAAGAAGGCTCTTTGCACGGTCATCAATACCAGCGATTCAGAAGTCACCATTCTGTAACCGTCGGTAGAATTAGAGGAGAACAAACAGCATCACGAAGTTTATGAAGTCCGTTCATCAAACCAAAAGGTACCCCCCAGTCATACAAATAGGTTCGAGCTCCTCGACGAAAATCTGCACCTCGACCACCTTAACAAAGTGGAAAAAACATCGGTACGAAGGATCTGCTACGATTTCCACCATATTTTCTATCTTCCTGGAGATCAGCTAACATCTACCACAGCGGTCACACATCAGATTGCAGTAACAAATACTTCTCCGATATTTACCAAAACCTACAGGTATCCTAAAATCCACGAGGAAGAAGTCAATAAACAAATAAATAAGATGCTGGAGAAAATATCATAGAGCCATCCACATCCCCATGGTCATCTCCCGTGTGGGTCGTCCCCAGGAAGATGGACGCCTCTGGCGAAAAGAAGTGGAGGATCGTCATAAATTACCGCAAACTGAACGAGGTAACAATAGGCGACGCATACCCCCTTCCTAACATCGAAAGCATCCTGGATCAACTAGGACAATCCAAGTATTTTACAACCCTCGACCTCGCTTCTGGCTTCCATCAAATAAGGATGTCGGAAGAAGATAAACATAAAACCGCATTCAGCACGCCGTTGGGTCATTACTAGTACAACAGGATGCCTTTCGGACTGAAGAATGCTCCGGTGACCTTTCAAAGGCTTATGAACAACGTTTTAACAGGACTTCAAGGGATAAAATCTTTCGTATATCTGGATGATATTGTTGTTGTAATTATTATTAATTATTGTTCTAAAATTACAGCCCGACAAGTGCGAGTTCTTGAGGAAGGAAGTCATGTATCTCGGACACATCATTTCAGATAAGGGTGTCGAACCGAATCCTGAAAAAGTTAAGGCTATATCCGAAATCAAAACTCCAAAAACTCTGAAAGATATTAAAAGTAGGGTAAGATAACCGATTCTAGCACATAGGAGTAGGTAAGTGACGAAACGTCATCGATCGTAAACGTGTAACTGTTAAATGGTTACTGTTAAACGGTTCCTGTTACTGGTCACATGATGTTATTGGCTCTTGACGATGTCAGTGAGTGTAAGCATTAATACATATGTTGTTGAATTTATACTAGAAAGAATGCGGATTTTGCAAAGAATTTATTTGGTGGAGAGAGGGAAAGAAGTAGGGATACGTTTAGGAGGAGGAAAGAGATGTGGTTGAGTAGAAGGGAGTATAAATGAAAGACAACCAAAGGAGTGTTGCACATAAAAGGTAGAAGTGTGAAAATTGAAGTGTGTGGATGGATGTAAGTAGCGACAAATGTATCTATGAAGTGTGTGGTGGTGTAGAAGACGTACAATATTGGAATGTTGTTGAAAATGTGGAGGTTTTGGACGAAGTACATCGTAATGTCGTGTTACATAGAGGAGACTACGTGGATAGACAGCAGTACAGTGAAAATAAAGCAATGAGGTATGTAAGTGACATCAGTCGGATGAAAGAGTGGAGCGTAGCCCGTAAACTGTTTGAGTGCAAAATTAACTATAAAGCATGTTCCGCTTACGTCTTGTACTGCGATAGGAATAATCTTCGTTATCTACCTATGTGTGGGAGTTGCCGGTATGGAGCGAACAATGGTAGAATAATATCGATGTATACGCGAGTACCGAAGTCCACATTCATTGCGGATGGTGCGGAGAGATTTGCAGCTGCGAATTTGTTTGTACCCATAATCATCATTTAAGGAGGGATAGTATATTTGAAGAAGGTTATGTGAGGAAAATTTGTAATAATATCGTAAATGTTGATGGAGCGTAAACATATATATACTACAATTTGTTCTGAAATAAATGATGATGTAATGTGGAAGTAGATTTAATAAAAACAACATGTAACAGTAGTATATATGTGAAGAAGTGTGTCAAGGTCAAAAGTGTGGAAAGTGAAAGTTTGGTAGGGAAGGAAAGGGAAAGGCAATTAGGAAAAAAAGTTAGTGCAAGGACGGTGTCATCATAATGGAGCGAAAGAGATGACGTCTTTGTTCTGCTGAAGTGCAGAGTAGGCAGAAAAGTGTATGGGTATCATCGATCTCATAAAGAAGGCCCGACTTTTCGCATATGTATGAGTGAACCCCCTGACGACAAGGTCAACAGCAGGAGTTCACAACATCGACATGATACATTCTACAGCTGTGACAAAAAAGTAGAGGTGTGTTATTAAGACATTCTTGACAACAGAACCCTGTTGCAACGTTACAGCTTTGACGAAAACGTTGACAAATGTTGCATTGCAACCGGGTGATGGGTACAGTTGAATTGGTTGTTTGTCGGAATGGTNTCCTTCCATATTAAGAACTCTGCAGATCCTCGCTTCCCCCACTCTCATCTTCCTCCTCCTCCAATTCTTCTCACCCTACTCATACCCCACTCCTCCAAATCATATAAATTCCGACATCTTCCATTCCTTCAGCAGAAGACTTCTTCTCTTCAAAATATCACCATGTATTACTACATCATTTTCAAAGGTACAACATTACAAACTACCACGGCACCCTTCACCATTTTCCAAAGTGATTCTTGGACAAATTCAAATGAAATGGTGACAACATGGACCGTTTCCAGCAAAACAAGACCCGTTTCGTTCTGTCAGGAGATAGAAGACTACCTCCGTGACGTGAAAGCAGATGGGAGCGGTACTATACACTATGTCGTGTACGGAATTTTACATATTAAACATGTACATACTATTTAATAAAATAAGTTAGTTTAATTAATGTAATATTTATAATTCGTAGTTTACATTTATAACCATATATGTAACTTATATAATAAACTTTATAACAACTACACCTTCTTCTTATTTTTCGTACACCTACAATACAGTCATCTTGAAAGTATTGATCAATAAAATTGGAAACAAAAATATTTCTTCAATCACGTATAGATAGATAGATTACACATCATTATTCCTTCATGAGAAAATTATTAAATGAAATCATCTTATAATACAATCTTTTATTTTATATTACTATATTTACAATATTAATTAAATATGTTCAACAATTGTGTTTGCAATTCATTTAACTTCTGCTCCACCTCTTCCACTCGCTTTCTACCTTCCACCACCATTCTACAGCTGCTTTCACGACTTTTCTTCAGATCCTCCAACTCTTTCTCTTTCCGCTTTATTTGTTCCAAAACTGAAGCGTCCTTCATGTCATGGTCCTTTATTTCACCTTCCCGTTTTCGCTTCTCCCGTTGAAGTGTCTTCACTGCTTCTCGCACCTGCTCCACCAGCTTTGAATAATCCAACGGACCGCCCGACACTCTTCTGTTGTATGTCCGCTTCTTAGGCTTCATACTTACGGATTTACCGCCCCCTGCCGGCGTCCGCAATGTACTAGCCACAGGTACTGCTATTCTTTCCGTGGCTACATCTCCTACACATGATTTTCCTCCACCGGCTGTCTTCGTCACCAACTCATCGTTGTGGAAGAACTCCTCCCTCATCGCTGACAGCTCCGATTCGTCCAAGCTAATCACTGACGCATCTGCCGCATCACACTCTCCCAATTCAGCCATTTCACTTAATCTTTTCCTCTATACATGTCTCTTAAATATCTTCAAACCACCCCACCCCCATAACAGCCCTCACCTTCTTCATTTTCTCCCACTCACATTTTCTTACGTTGTTATAATCTACTTCGCACACGGTCTTCCTCAGTCTTTCTCGAGACACCTCTGTTACATCTAACCGATATGATTCGTTGTCCGGACTGCGATACGTCCTTTACGCGATCTGATAATTTAAAACGACATCAAAAAGCTTCGTGTCGTAAACGAGTACAGTACCATCCTAATTCCTCGCTACCGAATAAAAAACCGAAATGTGCTACATCTGCCACCTCTTCCGACCGCTGGTGTGAAACGTGTAAAATATATGTTCCTCAATCTTCGTACAACGGTCACCTGCGCACCCTACAGCATAAACAAAATTGTTGTTCACCTCTTGAGGAGGGAATCGGTTTCCTTTCCTCTGCTTTCGCTAGCAGGATTGCTTCGTTTCGTATTACGTCTGCGAAATACCTTCTATCGTATAACGACTTCTTCACCGATGTTCTCGACAAATGCGTGCGTGTTATACGTAATCAGATCCACCTCCACGACACGCTTAAAATAAATCTCGAAGTTTTTGGACGTTACGTGCACGAAACCAAACAGTTGGTTGAAATTAAATCCTTCAACACCAACAACAAAGTTGTGACTCGATCCATCGATCTTCCCAATCTTCTACAAAACTTCTTTGAGATACTTGAGGCTAAAGCGTCAGAGTTTCAAGAACGAGAGTCAGGTAACTCATCCTTTTTTAGTATACGTTTCATTTCATTTAACATTTCCCCATTTCTACAGGATGGATTTTAGAAAGGGTTCTTTTCCTTGAAATCAACTTTAACAAGTACAATCCGCTGAGAGCGTCTTCCTACATTCCGTTACCGAAACAAATTTTATTCAAGAAAGCGGTTGTGAATGTGCGAAACGACGATCACGCCTGCTTCGCATGGGCAATTACGTCAGCTCTGTATCCCGCACAAGCGAACCCGCAAAGAACTACTTCCTATCCACATTACTCACACACTTTGGACTACGACGGTATCCAATTTCCTATGAAATTAACTTACATACCGAAATTTGAATCGAAGAACCTTTGATCTGTGAATGTCTACGGGACTGAATCCGTTTTGAAAAATGGAAAGTGGACATGGGAAATCGTTGGCCCCCTTTACTACTCACCCATCAAGCGACGGCTACACTTCAATCTTCTCTTGCTCGATGATGATCTAGGAAATAATCACTACTGTTGAATAAAGGACATGTACCGTTTACTTTCTCAACAACTTTATAAAACTGGACATCGCAAATTCTTATGCGACGGTTGCCTACAATACTTCTCCACTTTACCTCACCTACATCGTCATCAGCAGCATGACTGTAATCATGTCTACACCAGCCTTCCCACCGGTGATTTCAGGATGGATAAGATGGGTAGGTTTGTCCCCAATCACATTTTAAAATTTGAAAATTATCAGAAACGTATCAAAGTATCATTTGTTGTATACGCAGACTTTGCAACCGTACTGCGAACTTGATGCTCATCAATGTTTGCAAGTGAAAAAATACTTTCCCGATCCTAATCACTTTCAACTTGTGCGACGGAAAGGTGTTTTCCCTTATTCCTACGTTGATGATGCTGCTAAGCTTGAATAAACAATATTTCCGCAGAAAGACGATTTCTTCGATAAATTGACTTCCCTCCCCGTTTCCAATGACGATTACAAAAGAGCTAAAACTGTTTAGAATACTTTTTCATGTTCAACTCTAGGAGAATACTCCGATATCTACTTGAAAACAGATGTTCTTTTGCTAGCTGATGTTTTCGAGAATTTCCGGCAAATGTGTCTCACCACTTACGACTTTGATCCTGCTCAGTATTATACAGCGCCAGGGCTTGCGTGGGATAGTATGTTAAAATTCACTCGCGTTAGTTTACAACTTCTGACTGATATCGATATGTTAAAATTTTTTCAAAANTCCTAGGAAAGACAAAATCGTAAAAAATCAGGTATCATCATATTTCATCATTTACAGCTAATATTACCTGCGCACTTGTTGCTGTGTTACCACTTCTGAAACCCCTATACCTACCACGTTTACCTTTTTTTTTTGTTTCTTATTGGGTTAATTTCTTTTTACGATTTTTAATTACTACACCCTAATTATTACTACAAACCAATTACAATACCTACATACTTACTACAATTACATTTAACACTTAACCATTCACACACTTTTCCACCGGATCTTTGGGTACATCCGCCAACTGCTGCGCCAGCTTCTGTGCACCCACAAGGAGCCGCTCATACCTCGGGCGCTTCGTTTCCACCTCATGCGCTAGGACGTCTTCTTCGAGACGCAACCTATCTTCCTCTTCCACTAGTTGCGTCTCTCTCCGATAACTGCAGGATTTCTCTTTGAAGACGAGCGACCTCGTCTTCTAAAATGGTCCTGCACTTTCGCACTTGGGCAAGCTCTGAGCTTACGTTACCGCGAGCATCGCGCTTCCTCTCCCAAGCTGACGTCAGTGACTCCATCTTTTCTCGCACATGATGAGCACTTACCATGACGCCTTCTAAACGCTCCATCCCCTGCGAAAGCGTCATGGGGGTGTCGGGCAGAGGTGGTACAGGTGATATATACCACAGAGGCATCGTCACATCTGTGGCACATGTACCTTTTCCCATCGACTGTTCCCGTTATAGCAATGTTGGAGCCGTTGTCGTCGGTGGAGGCAGCGTTTCTGCCGGGGTCGCCGTGCTTATGGTGGGCCTCGTCTCCGAACCGCTCCACGTCGGAGACGTCGTTGTCACACCATTCCGCCGGATCCCCAGCTTCTTTCTTCCCGCTGCCATCGTCGTGGTGGTTGAGGCAACGGATAACGCCGCCATAGTAGTAACGACTCCAACTATTTCAAACTTCAAAACGAAATATGATTGTTTTAAAATATTACACAATTAATACAAAATAATTTTAGTAAATATTTCATTCTACTTACAGCACCCGCCCTGAACTTCCCGAAACGGGACTTCGGCACTGCCGACTTCCTTAAATTTTTCCCAACCATTCTTTTTAAATATCCTACCGTCCACTTCGCACAACGTTCTAAAACAGAATGAGAAAATGCTCTCCACTTACCAACTGCTCCCCTCTTACCCCGCACCCTCCTACTAAACAAGTTTTTCGCCTCTCAATCACCATCGGAATGTGGTTTGCAGACGTGACGTCATCTGCACAGTTAACACCTGAGTTTTCGCGTACTACGCATGCGTCGATTACCCAATCATGCTAATCCCCATGCGCTAATGTTGTGGTCACATACTCCGTATACGCATGCGTCAGAAATCTTTGTCACGAATGTTCGCGAGTATGGTTGTTCACTCAACAAAGCTGCGCGTATGAATTTTCTGTAAACTGCCTTCCAATTTACCTGTGGCGTAAATTAATAACATATTTTCAACTATTAATTATTTATAATATAGTTATGAAATACACATTTACTACATTATCAGCTTCAACCACTTAACTAAACACTATAATTTCCCCTCTTTCCAGTATCTTCTGCCTCACTCACTCTACATCGAACAACTTCCTTTTTTCCCATTGTTTGGAGAAGATGTCCTACCACCACATCGATATGTACCGTTTCTTACACAGCCTAACAATAATTCTACAATCTGTAATTTTACGTTTGTCGATGAATCCCCTGTGAAGCCTGGCTGCAGTATACTTGCATCACACATATCTCCTGTTGTCAGTGGTCTTCCGCATTCGTAACAATGGTGATGATGTCTACCATGAACATGTAATACGAACACGAACACTAAATCGTCACATTTACAAACCTCCTCCATACACCGTCTTCTTCGTAGCAACTGCTACACAACACCAACGTTGTATTTTCATGTAAGTTTAACAACACCTTCCCTTCGGTATACCTGTGTTCGTTAATGTTGTCACACACACTACGTCTCAGAATATATTCCAATGAACAATCATTTTCCATCGAATATTTATGCTGCACATAACCCTTCTTTATACGTCTTTCGCTATAATCGCATCTGTCACAGTTGACTGGCAAAAACTGTCGGTAATTCTTCTCAATATTCAAACCAGATCGCCATGACTGTATTAAATAATCTTAATGAACGGTTCTCGAACTACGATGTTCTACAAACGAATCCCTTGCTGCCTACACCATTACTGATTACACAATACATTTTCCCTTCCATATTAAGAACTCTGAAGATCCTCGCTTCCCCCACTCTCATCTTTCTCCTCCTCCAATTCTTTTCACCCTACTCATACCCCACTCCTCCAAATCATATAAATTCCCACATCTTCCATTCCTTCTGCAGACGACTTCTTCTCTTGACAATATCAGCATGTATTACTACATCATTTTCAAAGGTACAACATTACAAGCTACCACGGCACCCTTCGCCATTTCCCAAAGTGATGTTTGGACAAATTCAGATGAAATGGTGACAACACGGACCGTTTCCAGCAAAAAAAGACCCGTTTCGTTCTGTCAGGAGATAGAAGACTACCTCCGTGACGTGAAAGCAGATGGGAGCGGTACTATACTAGGGTTTCCAACCTCAAATTTAAAAAACCAGGATTTGAAGTTGGAAAAACCAGGACAATTCAGTTTAAAAACAGGACGCATTTAATTAAATTAATCACATTTTTTAATAAAAGTATTTGGATGAAATACGAGTTGAAAACTAGTTATTAAAATATAAAACAAACACTTTAGTTTGTAACAAATTTCTTAAACTTAGGTTAGTTATAGTATCATTCTAATAATACAATACAATAATAAACACTATAGTACAATCATGAATATTTTTAAATACCTTACGTTAGTGTAGCCTGTTCATTTATACAAACAAAT
>NW_020438941.1:425853-429230 GCF_000699045.2 Agrilus planipennis | reverse complement strand
CTAATATTCACTATATCATCTTGAGATAAAAGAAGTTTCAGCTTCTTCTCCAAAAATCGTACATTAACAGCATCATGCTCCTGCTGAGGGTCCCCGATTCTTGTTAAGCGGTTATGATTAAAATCGTGAACATTGCTAAATGCTCGCGAATATGATCGTTTTTTTTCTAACGCACGTCCGAACTTATCGATCGCCATTATCTAACTAACCACCCCCACAAATCGTTTATTCGATTATATTAGACTCCCGCAACTCTTCTAAAATTGATTGCATTTCGTTTTCATGATTTGTGTTGCCTGCTTGTTGAGAAGCAACCAATAACTTTAAACGATCACACAATTCATTAACATCATCAAAATATTTGTATTCTATCGGTTTTTCGTTGTAAGTCAACAACGATAAGCCTCCACCTTTAGAAGGCTTCGTTGTTTGCTGCCTTAAATTGTATACTGCTCCCGTACGTTTTAATATATCCGCATAGTCTCTCCGTTCTTTAATTGATGTCGGATATTCAGAACTTAATTTAAACAGTTGCTCGTATAATCCCACAGTACCTGTGTATTTAAATTTTCGATCGATTACGACGTCTGATCCATCAAAATCTATTTCAGAATCACCGATAAAAAATTTATTTGTGTCCCATTCGTATCGAAATTTGTCAAGACGGGTATTCACAACGTCAGTGTTAAATCTATCACCTTCATAGTCTTTAATAATTCCTTCTACATAGTTACGAGGTAGAGGATCGAATTCCTCCAAATATTCTCTAAATCGAGAGCTATTGATATAATCTATATATGCTTTTTTTAATTGTTCGAACTCACTGTCATCCCTTCTTGGGTCAACTTCATATACACTTTCTTCCCTTAAGAAGTATGGTAGCTGGAGCATTCGAAGGATCAAGTTTTCTAATTTTTATTGGAGTTGATGATGCTGGAATATCAACTTTCGACCAATTAACAACCTGTGGTTTTAGTTCCTTTTTGATCTCCTCACCCAGCTCAGATTTCAAGTGAAGAAGCGATTTCGTAATTGGTTAATAAGCTCGTTGCAATAGAAGATTCTGTCCTACCATCGATTCCTTTAACATTTGCAGTTTCCTCTTTCTTTACTTTCACATCCATGGTGTTGTTATGGTTGTCTTTTAACAAGTGGTTTCATTTATATTATCTACAGTAATATATATCGAATCTTATGCGATATCTCCCGTAATTTATACCACAATCCTTGTTAATAACTAAAAATCCAAATTTTTCTTTCCAACATTCTCCACATATACTTTTAAATTGGCCAAAAGTCATATCTAGTCGGAAAATACGTGTTTCAGATTTAATTCGTCTTGTCTAAACAGTATTATTAAATTAGCATTATCTCTAATTAAATGTTTAGGGATCTGAGCATATGTTTGATTTAAATAAAAAGTATCGATTGAGTTATGCCTTCCCATACTAAAATATTCTCTTATCTTACTCTGATTGTCATTCGCAACATCATCAAAGATGAATACAGAATTAGGTTTCGCCTGTGATGGACCTATTACTTCATCAGAATTTCTAAAAGGAAAATAACCAATTCCAGTAATTGGTTGTAACAATTCATTTAAATATTTATATTTTGGTTGATATAGCGACTTTGAATAAACATAAACGTTTTCAAACCGTAAACCGTTTGGTTGCTCCAAAAGTCCTATAATCACATTTGTTTTTCCACAGTTTGAAGGTCCAGCGACGATGCATCTTATTGTTGATGGTAATAAAGGCCCATGACGATTTATTTTCGCAGCAATGTTGAAGTCGCGATTGGTTATCGGTAGAGCAGATGGATGTTGTACTATCCGCATGTTTCTTCATTATTAAACGATTTTGCTGTGTTAACGGATATATAAATTTAGAGTTAACGTTGCTTATATAGTCAGTTGGTTCGCAATAGTGAAAGCACTCACACCAAACCTAATACATGAAACGCGGCGTTCTGAATAGTATTATAGATAAGTTACCCATTGAAATACACCTCCCAGGTTATAATTTTTGTGGTCCAGGGACACGATTAAACAAACGATTAGCGANCTCGACAAATGCGTGCGTGTTATACGTAATCAGATCCACCTCCACGACACGCTTAAAATAAATCTCGAAGTTTTTGGACGTTACGTGCACGAAACCAAACAGTTGGTTGAAATTAAGTCCTTCAATACCAACAACAAAGTTGTGACTCGATCCATCGATCTTCCCAATCTTCTACAAAACTTCTTTGAGATACTTGAGGCTAAAGCGTCAGAGTTTCAAGAACGAGAGTCAGGTAACTCATCCTTTTTTAGTATACGTTTCATTTCATTTAACATTTCCCCATTTCTACAGGATGGATTTTAGAAAGGGTTCTTTTCCTTGAAATCAACTTTAACAAGTACAATCCGCTGAGAGCGTCTTCCTACATTCCGTTACCGAAACAAATTTTATTCAAGAAAGCGGTTGTGAATGTGCTAAAGACGATCAGGCCTGCTTCGCATGGGCAATTACGTCAGTTCTATATCCCGCACAAGCGAACCCGCAAAGAGCTACTTCCTATCCACATTACTCACACACTTTGGACTACGACGGTATCCAATTTCCTATGAAATTAACTTACATACCGAAATTTGAATCGAAGAACCTTTGATCTGTGAATGTCTACGGGACTGAATCCGTTTTGAAAAATGGAAAGTGGACATGGGAAATCGTTGGCCCCCTTTACTACTCACCCATCAAGCGACGGCTACACTTTAATCTTCTCTTGCTCGATGATGATCTAGGAAATAATCACTACTGTTGAATAAAGGACATGTACCGTTTACTTTCTCAACAACTTTATAAAACTGGACATCGCAAATTCTTATGCGACGGTTGCCTACAATACTTCTCCACTTTACCTCACCTACATCGTCATCAGCAGCATGACTGTAATCATGTCTACACCAGCCTTCCCAACGGTGATTTCAAGATGGATAAGATGGGTAGGTTTGTCCCCAATCACATTTTAAAATTTGAAAATTATCAGAAACGTATCAAAGTACCATTTGTTGTATACGCAGACTTTGAAACCGTACTGCGACCAATTCACACATGTTTTCATGACCCTAATAAGACTGCCACCACATCCACCCACAAACATCAACCTCATTCCTTTGCTTATTTGATGAAGTGCTCCTTCGATGATTCCCTCTCGAAATTCAGATCGTATCGAGGCCCCGATTGCGCCAATCAATTCGTTACAACTCTCGATCGAGATGTTTATGATATTTATCATCGATATTTGAAGATCGTTTCTCCCATGATACCCCTGACAGATGAAGAAATACGTCTCTTCTCTGACGCTACCTCTTGCAATATTTGCGAAGAACC
>NW_020438941.1:417010-423038 GCF_000699045.2 Agrilus planipennis | reverse complement strand
CCAGGCATCCAGGAAACCACTCGGCGCTTATCACTATTTTTTAAATGGGTTAGCATGAAGTCAGACGTCGCAAGGCACGTTCGACAATGTCGCATTTGTCAATGCTACAAGAAGCAACGTGTAACTCCAGCTCCTCTACGACCCCGCCAACCCGACAAACCTTGGGATACTATAGCACTCGACTTGATGGGACCTTATCCGCGTACCTCCAGAGGGAAGAAATTCCTTTTAGTCGTCACCGATATTTTTTCCCGTTGGGTGGAATGTTTCCCTATTAGCTCGTCAACCACCGCTATCATCGTGCGCCTACTGGAACAAGAAGTCCTACATCGTTTCGGTTTTCCTCGGGCAATTCTTTCCGACAACGGGTCTCAGTTTACAAGTCAAGGATGGAAGGCTGCTTGTATAAAATGGAAAGTGCGACATTGGACCACCTCCGTGTATCATCCAAGAGCAAACCCAACTGAACGTCGCAACCAGGAGATTAAGACCGGCCTTCGCATGTATCTGGAATCAGGAGAGCATCGTAATTGGGACACTCATTTGTCCAAAATACTTTTCGACCAACGTGGCCGGCGAAACGCTGCAACTGGCACTACTCCCTATTACGCCCTCTTTGGACGGCCTCTCCTACGACCGGGCGAATGGGAAAACGTTCCAGAAGATGAAAATGTAATAGAACCACCTACGTTTCGGGAACGAGTCGACGACATCCGAAGACATCAGCGGGAATACCAACAGCAACGAGCCGTGCCTGAACCTGAAGTACATCGGTACAGACCCCACCAACTGGTCTACAGCAGAGAGCATCCCCTATCCAGTGCCGAGCAAAATTTCCATGCTGGATTTGCCCCACGATGGTCCGGTCCACATACAGTTCACAGCTACGTGGGAGGAAATACATACTGGATCGAAAAGAATAACCGGTTGGTAAAGCTCCACCACGATCAACTTCGGCCAGTTCCGAATACAGGAGACTAAATTTCTTCAAACCAGGGGGGAATTGATACGGACGTGAATTTTATTTAGAAATTTATTCTCCGAATCAACAACGCCGGCCGAGTTGACCGGTTTCTGCACCCCTATGGGGCCTCCCGATTACCTGCCTACCACCCTATGCTACAACCGAACTTTACATTTCTCATCTTTTAACTTATATTTTAATTTTACTTATAATTATGTTTTCGTTTTCTTTAATAATCTTTTTTTCACTTATTCGGTTGTAGTTTCCATCTTATGTCCTTACTTGTTTTTTACTATTTCTTTTACAGGCTTTCTTTCTTTCTGTAACGTTTACTTTTTCTATCTTTCTTAATTTTTATCTCACAACAGCGTTCTTTTTTTTCAACCCTATGTTTTCCCCTCTGCTCAATCACTTCTCGCTATCCATTTTTTATTTTTCCGCCGCGAAAGTAATGTTAAAAACGAATTCGTTTTTTTCATTTCTTTTCGCCCTACTCTTCACACCCCACTATCAACCCCTCTTTTTCCTAACCCTTGCTCGGAGCTGAGGTTTGTATAAATAACCGTGCTCACCTCAGTACTGACAGTCCCAATACCCCACCGACCCACGGCAAGGGAGAAGGGCTCACCAAACCACCAGTTTTCTTCATGTTCCCCGTGCCGCGACTTAGTGCCGATCACCGTAACGAGTAAGTGCGTTTCCTCCATTGACTCTGTCGTTATTTTGTTTTATATATATATGCCAGTTGGTCCTTCATGTCTTTGTATCTATTCCTTGTTCGTTGTATATTCGTTTGTTTTTTTATGTATTTTGTCTTCGTGTACATGTATATAGTTTTGGGTTTCTGTATATATTTTTGTCTAGTTATGTTTCTTTTTGTCTTAATTGTGTAAATATTAACCTGTGCCCGCGTGTAAATGAACTCTATTCAAAAATCGAGTGCGTAAAGTTGTACGTGGGGCTAAAAATCTGTTAGTGAAATAGAACAAATCCGCGCCTGTGAACTCAACTGAACTAGCCAGCCAAGTGATTAAAATGCCAAGGAAGAGTAGGAAGATAACCATGGACGAAGACACCGCACTTCTTGGAGTGCCTAAACACCAAGTAGCGCCCAATAACAAACCTTAGGGCTCAATTATATGGTCACAAACAGGGGAATAAGGACGAGACTGAAATATTTCTCCTGAACAAAATGCTTCTGTATAGCCTCGAACCGAAGAAATCGGAAGAAGATTGTATACAGTTGCTAATCGAGCTTTTGCGACCCTCGGTGCGTATTTTCTTACGAGCCCCTAAACCAAGTAGTCTTGACGAGTTGCTCAGGAGAGCAACAGAGATCGAGCGTGATCTCGCCCAAACTCCTGCCTCTTCATCTGCTCGTCCGCGAGACGAACCAAAAGGAACTTTGCCGAAAACACCGCTAGCGACAACCCCACCGAGATGCCATTATTGTCCGGAAAGGCATTTCCACAAAGATTGCCCGATTCTCCAGGATAAACGAGCCGCTCCAAATACTTCCACTATATCGGAAAACTGGAGACAGGCCGAGGGAAGCACGCCCGCCCAGCGCCCTCACTAAAGGCCGGGAACACACCAATTCAAAACCACCAGATCGTCATATCACCCTGTTGGATGCCGAAAATACCCCTCCGCCTACAAGAAACGCACGTAGACGCCTTACTGGATACAGGAGCATCCCACAACTTTATCAGTTCTCGTTTGACACACGACCTACATCCAGTCTCCGTTTCGACATCGGCCGCTAGCCTCGCTGACGGAACATCAATGCGCATTTTGGGCACCGTATCTCTTACAATACATGTCAACGAGTTTCCCCAAGAAATTCCATTCCTCATTGTTGAAGGTCTAAAGAATGACATCATCCTTGGAATGCCCTGGCTCCTGCAGGTTAATGCTACGTGTGATTTTGAGAGGAAATTCATTCATTTCGGTATAAATACACGCCAGACTATCTACTGGGTTAGACCAGCACCAACTCCTACCATACAGACTGCGCCCAGTGAACAGCTTGTTACGCAGAATTTTCCCCCGGACTACGTCGATCAATTTCGGAAAATAATAGAAGATTTCCCAGAGGTATTTTCGAAGCCAACGTCTCCGACTAAGACTGCTCAGCACATTATTCGTCTTTCTAAAGACGAACCCTTTTGCCTTCCGCCTTACCGATACTCCGAAGGAAAAAAGAAATTGATCCAAGAACAAGTCGAGGAAATGCTTGCAGATAACATTATAGAACCAAGCCAGTCAACGTACAACTCACCCGTGGTTTTGGTCAACAAGAAGAATGGTGATGCAAGGTTCTGCGTGGATTTCCGTCGCTTAAACAATGTCACCTACGACGAAGTTTCGCCCCTCCCCGCTATACCGGAAACTCTAAAGGCCATCGGAAAATGCAACATTTTCTCGACCATTGATCTGAAGTCGGGATATTGGCAGATCCCGATGCATCCCGAATCCCGGCCGCTTACTGCTTTTACCGCCCCAGACGGAGGGAAATTTCACTTCAGGGTCATGCCATTCGGGTTGAAGGGAGCTCCCGCTACATTTCAACGTACGATGGGTCAAGAAGTATTAGCGGGATACTTACGAAAATTTTGCCTCGCCTACCTTGACGATATCATTATTTTCTCACGTACATGGGAAGAGCACATTCAGCACCTACGTCGGGTATTCGAACGTTTGCAGCAGCAAGAAAAGCAAACCTGGCCTCCGCACCCGAAAAATGCGTCTTCGGGTCCAGGAAAATAACCTATCTAGGGCACCTCATTTCTGAAGAAGGAAACTCTCCGCTGCCCAGTCACCTTGGTAGAATTTACGAAGCGCCCGTTCCAACCACAAGAAAAGAATTAAAGAAGTTCTTGGGTTTATGCAATTGGCTGCGGGAATACTTGCCCCGTTTCGCGGAAGTATCGGCCCCCCTCACGGACCTTCTAAGCCCCAGAAAGAAGTGGAATTGGAGCCAAGAATGCCAACAGTCGAAATATCCAAAGGCTTATGCAGCAACCGCTTCATCTCCATCGGCCTGATTTCGAGAAGACTTTCATATTGTTTTATACCAAGAAGGACCAATAGAAGAAAAGCAAGTCATTTCTTATGCTAGTACCCGACGCCTTGTCCCGTCTACCAGCTACCGACTTGCTGTCTCCAGACAGTAATGACGTCACTCGTCTTCTGCCACCTTCCCGTAACGAAGCCGCTGCACCGGGCGTATGTCAAATTCAGATTGAAACGTTCCGCGACGAAATCAGAAGGGAACAACAGATTGATCCAGACACAATTCAACTTCGACAGCGTCATAATTTTCTGACGGAAAATCCACTGGGTCACACTGATGATGACGCGACGTTTCTTCAGAATTACCGGATCGGATCTTTGACGACGTTCTTTGGCAGAAGAAGGCAGGCAATTGGCTTATGGTTGTACCTACATCCTTTCAACCGCAACTCATATATAAATACCATGACGAGGCAGGACATCCAGGCATCCAGGAAACCACTCGGCGCTTATCACTATTTTTTAAATGGGTTAGCATGAAGTCAGACGTCGCAAGGCACGTTCGACAATGTCGCATTTGTCAATGCTACAAGAAGCAACGTGTAACTCCAGCTCCTCTACGACCCCGCCAACCCGACAAACCTTGGGATACTATAGCACTCGACTTGATGGGACCTTATCCGCGTACCTTCAGAGCGAAGAAATTCATTTTAGTCGTCACCGATATTTTTTCCCGTTGGGTGGAATGTTTCCCTATTAGCTCATCAACCACCGCTATCATCATGCGCTTACTGGAACAGGAAGTCCTACATCGTTTCGGTTATCCTCGGGCAATTCTTTCCGACAACGGGTCCCAGTTTACAAGTCAAGGATGGAAGGCTGCTTGTATAAAATGGAAAGTGCGACGTTGGACCACCTCCGTGTATCATCCGAGAGCAAATCCAACTGAGCGTCGCAACCAGGAGATTAAGACCGGCCTTCGTATGTATCTGGAATCAGGAGAGCATCGTAATTGGGACACTCATTTGTCGAAAATACTTTTCGACCAACGTGGCCGGCGAAACGCTGCAATTGGCACTACTCCGTATTACGCCCTCTTTGGACGGCCTCTCCTACGACCGGGCGAATGGGAAAACGTTCCAGACGATGAAAATGTAATGTGAGAACCACCTCCGTTTCGGGAACGAGTCGACGACATCCGAAGACATCAGCGGGAATACCAACAGCAACGAGCCGTGCCTGAACCTGAAGTACATCGGTACAGACCCCACCAACTGGTCTACAGCAGAGAGCATCCCCTATCCAGTGCCGAGCAAAATTTCCATGCTGGATTTGCCCCACGATGGTCCGGTCCACACACAGTTCACAGGAGAAGGGCCCACCAAACCACCAGTTTTCTTCATGTTCCCCGTGCCGCGACTTAGTGTCATAATCACATTTGTTTTTCCACAGTTTGAAGGTTCAGCGACGATAAAGGACCATGACAATTTATTTTCGCAGCAATGTTGAAGTCGCGATTGGTTATCGGTAGAGCAGATGGATGTTGTACTATCCGCATGTTTCTTCATTATTAAACGATTTTGCTGTGTTAACGGATATATAAATTTAGAGTTAACGTTGCTTATATAGTCAGTTGGTTCGCAATAGTGAAAGCACTCACACCAAACCTAATACATGAAACGCGGCGTTCTGAATAGTATTATAGATAAGTTACCCATTGAAATACACCTCCCAGGTTATAATTTTTGTGGTCCAGGGACACGATTAAACAAACGATTAGCGAGAGGTGATATCGGTATAAATCCTCTCGACGAATATTGTAAATTGCACGATATTGTATACGCAATTTCACCAGACATTTCACAACGTCGAATAGCGGACAAGGTTTTAGCGCATCAATCTTTACGAAGACTAAAGTCATCAGACGCATCTATAGGTGAACGCTTTGCAGCTCTCGCAATTGCTTCGGCTATGAAGACTAAGGAGAAACTTGGAATGGGGCACAAACGACGACGACTACGTCGTAGTAAAAAAGGTGGTTCGATTCCG
>NW_020438941.1:408852-416719 GCF_000699045.2 Agrilus planipennis | reverse complement strand
TTCCATACTCTACGATTTATGATAGTATTCATCCTATATTGATGGAGTCAACAATTGTATATGTTAAGGGATTACAAAAGAAAATGTGGTTATTGGAATACTTTCCTAATGTTAACTTTGTTAACATTGAAGACATCGAATGTCCATCTCTCTTAAGTCTATCAGCTGATTTTAAAGTAAACGTGTGTTCTTATCATTTATTTAAAACAGCTATAGAACCAACTTGTGCTTACAAAAATGTTCTTTTATTAAAATATTGGTTGTCTTTACACTCATAAAATCATTTAAACAAATAAAACACATTAAAATAAAATATAGATTTTTTATTCTCTTACATAACGCTATACATTTTACATTTGTATTTCTATATCAACTGCTTTTCCGACAAATCCTTTGAGTCGAATTGATGGATGACCCACTTTTTTATCTATTTTATCGTTTATATCCTCGATTTCTGCATCCGTAAAAGCTTCTGCATGTCTGCAGGAAAGAAATATAACAAAGCTGTACAAATCAGCTAACAGACGAGGACCCCATTTTGTGTGAACCTTTTTGAAGCGTTGTACGGGATACGTTTGATTCACTTCCAATGATGTTAGAGAACGTATTTCTTTTTCTTCATAACCCACCCGCACACTATTAAACTTTTCGATAAAGCTTTCCATGTTTACTAACTTACACACTCAACTCTTCTAAACTTCTACTGCTCCTTCACTCATTCGCGTAACTTATGTACCTAAAACCCCTTCCACTAAAACAAGTCTCTCTGGAGGGGCAGTGCAATAAGAACACGTTCTTCGTATTCATCATCTTAGTTGTAATGGAAAAACCAATCATGATCAGTGTATCGTCGTTGCTGATTTTAACATATTTATATAACAACACCCTCTACATTTCACGACCTGATAATACAATTGGTGATCAAGCCTATGTTTGTAAAAATTTTAATAAAGATATTGATGTGCCTTGTGCATGGATGAAAAATTGGGGATCTGTTATTTTAAAAAATGTGAATGGTACAAATGTTTATACCATTGAAAACGTGGAAAACCTGCACTCTGTAAAACTTGCATTCATTGAAAAAAATGGACAGTTTCGAAAATACGTTGAAAGCCGATGGATTCACCTTCATGAGGCTGAAAACAGAGGGGGCTCTGTATCAAAGGGTTACATCACCGACTCTTTCCTATTTCTACAAGTTGTAAGCACTATTAATGTAATTTTATTATTCAATATTTTGATTGTAGCACTCATACACTTTTTATATCAAAATAAAGAATCGTTAACCTTAACAACATTTCCTTTAATTAATGACATAACATTTAACTGTC
This sequence comes from Agrilus planipennis, assembly GCF_000699045.2. Classification (NCBI taxonomy): domain Eukaryota; kingdom Metazoa; phylum Arthropoda; class Insecta; order Coleoptera; family Buprestidae; genus Agrilus; species Agrilus planipennis. The sequence goes on along the minus strand of NW_020438941.1, from coordinate 415,388 downwards.
CAAATCAACCACCTTCTCCCTCCTCCTAACGTATTCCTACTTCTTTCCCTCTCACAACTTCTATTTGAAATCCGCATTCTTTAAAGTATAAATACAACCAATATATGTATTAATGCTTACACTCACTGATATCGTCAAGAGACAATAACATCATGTGACAAGGAACAGGAGCCGTTTAACAGTAACCATTTAACAGTTACACGTTTACGATCGATGGTGTTTCGTCACTTACCTACTCCTCTGAGCTAGAATCGGTTAGCTTACCCTACTATTAAATCCTTCTTGGGCCTCGTCGGCTATTACAGGAAATTTATTTCTAAAATAGCAACCCTTAACAAAGCTGTTGAAGAAGAATGAAATATTCCACTGGTCTCCCGAATGCGAAAAGGCATTTCAAACCTTAAAAAACCCTTTGACGAAGGAACCAAGTATCCGGATTTCAGCAAACCATTCATACTAACAACAGACGCCTCTAACGAAGTCCTGGGCGCTGTCCTAACACAAGGTGAAATCGGATCTGATCGAACCATTGCGTATTATTCAAGGACGCTAAACAAGGCGGAACTCAACTACTCCACCACAGAAAACTCCTGTCCATCGTGATGAAACATTGTAGACCTTATTTATTTGGTCAAAGATTCCTAATATACACTGATCACAAACCCCTTATGTGGCTGAAGAACTGCAAGGACCCGTCAAGCCGTTTAATACGATGGCTCTTCAAATTACTCGAATATGACTACGATATAATCCACAAACCAGGGAAATCCAACACAAATGCCGACTTTCTCAGCCGCCTTATTAATCAAATAACCACCAACACTCCTAATTAGTAAAGGAATAGTTAGCTACAATATTTTTAGTCCAGAAGATCCATTTTCAGAACTTAAATCGATTAATGAAAAACATATGTTACCATTAGAATTAACTATGGAAAACACTTTATTATAAGGTTATGGATATCAAATCATGTATTCAGAATAATCTATCAGTTATAGTGTTCTAAATACCTTTAGTAAACACTTTGAGATTCATCCATTATTAACTCCCCACAAAAACAATCCCAATCTATTCTCATATACGAGGGTGGATTGATAAGTTTCCGGCCTGACCAAGAAAAACAAGGTTTTTAAAAATTTTTTTTTTTTATTTCTCAACATAATCTCCTCCAAGGCTGATACATTTCTCATAGCGGTGTTCCAGTCTATTAATGCCATCTCTATAGACTGATTCGTCAAGCTCCTCAAAATAACCATTTACAGCTTCGATTACTTCTTCATTGTCCGCAAATCTCTTACCGCCANATGCTCTTAAATGGCTTTCTGGAACACCGGACGCTGCTGACGCTGAATTTTATACCGATAAACTCTCTACTGTCAAATCAAAAGCAAACGGAAACATTAATGCAACAGCAAGTCCGTATCGTTTCTTCAACTATTACAAAGTTCAATGATTCACTTCAATTACTAAACAGAAATACAAAGACATTAAACGAAAACATTTTAAAATTCGACAGTTTCATATCACAGACAACAACCAATGAACAAAAATTGTCTCTCGAAACAAAAATTAACCAACATATCCTAACGTTAGTAGAAGTAACAGATGAATTACAAACGCTTTTAAATAACTACATAGATGGAATAAGTAAAGGAATAATTAGTTACAATAGTTTTACTCCAGAAGATCTATTTTCAGAACTTAGATCGATTAATGAAAAACATATGTTACCATTAGAATTAATCATGGAAAGCACGTATCTTTATTATAAGGTTATGGATATCAAATCATTTATTCAGAATAATCTATTCGTTAAAGTGTTCGAAATACCTTTAGTAAACACTTTGAGTTACGATCTTTATGAGATTCGTCCATTATTAACTCTCCACAAAAACGATCCCAATCTATTCTCATACATTGAACCTTTAAATCCCCTTATCCTTATATCCGTCACGAGAATAACATTTTAGACGTTAAACAATCTACAAGACTGTATGGAAATCCAAACAGCACACTGGATATCTAAAAAGGTAACCACCATCAAAAGAATGGACCAACCCACCTGCGAAGCAGAATTATTTTCGAAGACGACTACGCATATCCCGAAGTCATGCCAAATCAAACACGTCGTTGCCAATGTAGAAATCTGGCAAAAAACCAAGCAGAACCAATGGATCTACATACTATCAAAACCTACAAGAATAAATATTCTATGCGAAAATACACAAGACCACGAGGAAGTCATCAACCATATGGGAACATTAGATCTGGATGGAAATTGTAAAGCTTTTACCGATTTCACAATCCTCGAAGGTCAAGCAATTACAGATTCCCTCAACATATCAAGCAAGATCCCTATCACAGACATCACTACGGATGACTGCTGCGAGAATCTCAAAGAAAATATTACTATCAAGACAGTAAAACTCCAACCCTTGACACTAACCACTCTTGACTTAAAGGAACTAAAATACGCCCAACATAAATTGAACCAATTCGATGAGGTACTCCAACAACAATTGAACAAGCCTTTCGTAATAAAACATTCCCACTGGTATACCACAATCCTTTCGGTATTAGGAGGAATCATCGCTCTTATCCTACTGTACAACCTTTTTAAATTTTTGTTGAAATTCGGCCGGGAAGTGTTGCGTCAATTGATCGAGGTCGACGTTCGGAGTTTCGCGATGCGGGTCGTTACTCTGGATCCAATAGACTGTTTTTCTTATACCTTTACCGAAATGTATGTTCCTTCTTTCGAAATTGAAGGTGGCATGATTGTCTGTCAGCCATTGGGTTCCCAAAACGAAGTCTACTTTTAGATTTTGGGCAGCCTACTTTCGAAATCCTCCCATTGCAGCTGGAATTTCTCGTAAGGTCTCCACCACACCGCTGCGTTTCCCTTCAGTTCTCTGGTAACGGAGAAAAGGCGGTTGTTATCCTCGACGCGGTATTTATGAAAATAACTTCGACAATCGTTCAAGAACTCCTTGGGATCTACGGTGGGATCGCCATTGAAAGACGGAGCCGGTGGTATTGTCTGCGTAGTGGTCAGGACTCGTTGTAGGAGTTCCAATTGCGTTGTTGTGAATTGAATTGGACTTTCGGCATTGGGCGCCACTTGGTGTTTATAATGCACTCCAAGAAGTGCGGTGTCTTCTTCCAACTCGAGGATGGACGTCTTTTTGCTTTTCCTTGGCATGATGACGGTTAATTGGCACAAAACGCGCACTGAACGACTCGATTGTTTCTCAGGCACAGGTTCGGTCGATTACAGTAATAGAGTTCTTTGTCGGGAGCCCCACGTTCTGGGCGCCACTTGATATAAAAAGCAAAAAACGACACGTTATCGGTGCACTAAGTTTATTGTTATTACGCGATATGAACACTAATTAAACATATACAAAAAAAATAATAAAAATGACAAGTTCGGACACCACACACTACTTCGATATACAAGCGCACACAACATACAAAAATGGAAATATAGAGTATAAAAAAAACAGAAAAGCACATACGCAATACCATAATGGAAATATACAAGCACGCATGCAATAACAGATAGAAAATATAGAATATAAAAAATAGATCGACAAGCACACACACAATGAAAATATACAATATAAAGAACCCCGACAAGCACACACACAATGAAACTATACAACATATATATACAAAACTTCGATACGAAAGAAACAAAATATATCTATCTCTCTCTCTCTTGCCTCTGGTGGATGGAATGTCAGAGATAGGCGAAATAACACACAAAAAAAAAACAGATGATGATTAGTAGATCGGAGGTTATGATCTTTCTCTCCCTTGCCGCTGGTGGGTGGAATGCCACAGATGATTTCTGGTTGCGCTGGGACCAGTATTTATACCGACCTGAGGTAATGAAAAGGGGTTGAAGGTGGGGTGAGGAAGTGGGGTAAAATTGGTTAAAGAATGAACAAATGCGGGATAACGGGTACTTAGGAAAAAAAAAATGAAAAAAATGATGCTGGGAACGAACGTGGCATACTCGAAAATCTAGGAGTTAAAAAAAAGAGCAAGTCGGTACGATAACTAGAAGTAAAAANATAGCTACAAGCTATCCAAGGATGGTACTATAGAATGTCACCTCAAGGTAGGCCTAGTGGCGTCATCTCTTGGTTAGGCCGGAAACTTATCAATCCACCCTCGTATTGAACCTTCAAACCCCCTTATCTTTATATCCGTCACGAGAACAAGCCAACAGCAGCAACTCACAAGACTGTATGGAAATCCATGCCAAATCAAACACGTCGTCGCCAATGTAGAAATCTGGAAAAAAATCAAGCAGAACCAATGGATCTACATACTATCAAAACCCACAAGAATAAATATTCTATGCGAAAATACACAAGACCACGAGGAAGTCATCAACCATACGGGAACATTAGATCTGGATGGAAATTGTAAAGCTTTTACCGATTTCACAATCCTCGAAGGTCAAGCAATTACAGATTCCCTCAACATATCAAGCAAGATCCCTATCACAGACATCACTACGGATGACTGCTGCGAGAATCTCAAAGAAAATATTACTATCAAGACAGTAAAACTCCAACCCTTGACAATAACCACTCTTGACTTAAAGGAACTAAAATACGCCCAACATAAATTGAACCAATTCGATGAGGTACTCCAACAACAATTGAACAAGCCTTTCGTAATAAAACATTCCCACTGGTATACCACAATCCTTTCGGTATTAGGAGGAATCATCGCTCTTATCCTACTGTACAACCTTTTTAAATTTTTGTTGAAATTCGGCCGGGAAGTGTTGCGTCAATTGATCGAGGTCGACGTTCGGAGTTTCGCGATGCGGGTCGTTACTCTGGATCCAATAGACTGTTTTTCTTATACCTTTACCGAAATGTATGTACCTTCTTTCGAAATTGAAGGTGGCATGATTGTCTGTCAGCCATTGGGTTCCCAAAACGAAGTCTACTTTTAGATTTTGGGCAGCCTACTTTCGAAATCCTCCCATTGCAGCTGGAATTTCTCGTAAGGTCTCCACCACACCGCTGCGTTTCCCTTCAGTTCTCTGGTAACGGAGGGAAGGCGGTTGTTATCCTCGACGCGGTATTTATGAAAATAACTTCGACAATCGTTCAAGAACTCCTTGGGATCTACGGTGGGATCGCCATTGAAAGACGGAGCCGGTGGTATTGTCTGCGTAGTGGTCAGGACTCGTTGTAGGAGTTCCAATTGCGTTGTTGTGAATTGAATTGGACTTTCGGCATTGGGCGCCACTTGGTGTTTATAATGCACTCCAAGAAGTGCGGTGTCTTCTTCCAACTCGAGGATGGACGTCTTTTTGCTTTTCCTTGGCATGATGACGGTTAATTGGCACAAAACGCGCACTGAACGACTCGATTGTTTCTCAGGCACAGGTTCGGTCGATTACAGTAATAGAGTTCTTTGTCGGGAGCCCCACGTTCTGGGCGCCACTTGATATAAAAAGCAAAAAACGACACGTTATCGGTGCACTAAGTTTATTATTATTACGCGGTATGAACACTAATTATATATTATATACAAAGAAAAATTAAAAAAAATAACAAGTTCGCACACCACACACTACTTCGATATACAAGCGCACACAAAATACAAAAATGGAAATATAAAAAAAAAACACAGACAAGCACATACGCAAAACAATAATGGAAATATACAAGCACACACACAATGAAAATATACAATATAAAGAACCCCGACAAGCACACACACAATGAAACGATACAATATAAATAACCCCGACAAGCACACACACAATGAAACCATACAACATATATATACAAAACTTCGGTACGAAAGGAACGGAATATATCTATCTCTCTCTCCCTTGCCGCTGGTGGGTGGAATGTCAGAGATAGGCGAAATAGCACACACAAAAAAAACAGAGGATGATTGGTAGATCGGAGGTTAGGATCTCTCTCTCCCTTGCCGCTGGTGGGTGGAATGTCAGAGATAATTTTTGGTTGCGCTGGGACCAGTATTTATACCGACCTGAGGTAATGAAAAGGGGTGGAATGTAGAGGGGTTGAAGGTGGGGTGATGAAGTGGGGTAAAATTGGTTAAAGAATGAACGAATGTGAGATAACGGGTACTTAGGGAAAAAAAATGAAAAAAATGATGCTGGGAACGAACGTGGCATACTCGAAAACCTAGGATTAAAAAAAAAGAGCAAGTCTGTACGATAACTAGAAGAGAAAACAGAAATTGAAGGAAAGATAGAATTTATAGTGCGGGAAATAAGTAAAGAAATAAATAGAAAATAAAAAAAGGAAATAGATGTCTAGACAAAAAACCAGTTAATGAAAAAAAGAAAAATATTAAAAGAATTGAATAAAATTTAGTTTTCGAAATATGCCTCATGTAGGGGTTGTTGTTGGTAACGGTGAAACTTGTCGGACGGGTTGATAAGGGAAGTAGGTAGGTAAACATACCGGTCGACGAGTCTGGGTTTCGTGGAACAAATTTTGCATGTACTTTCCTACCAGGTACAACAA
>NW_020438941.1:404989-408615 GCF_000699045.2 Agrilus planipennis | reverse complement strand
ATTGTCGACACTGGTGCTGATGTCTCACTAATAAAATTATCAAAATTGAAGCAGGACATTGCTATTAATACAGAATCAATAATCGAACTTAGAGGTATTTCTAAAGAACCAGTACTCACACTTGGCATTTGTCACATTTTAATTCCCATTAATTTTAACAAAACAATAGTTCACCCTTTCCACGTAGTTTCTAATGATTTTCCAATCAAAAGTGATGGTATCTTAGGGCGCGATTTTATGCAGTTGTATAAAGTAAAAATTGATTATGAATTGGAAATGATTTTATTTGATGATACCAAATGGAAAATTTTACCGTCCATAACTGAAATTAAACTTCCCGCGCGTTCAGAAACGATAATTGAAGCCATTTGCAATAAAAGTAATATCCAAGGTATATCGCCACAAAAGAAACTTAATGAAAATGTATTTTTAGGTTCGTGTTTAACAAAATCAGTTAACCATAAGTGTACTATTAGTGTAATTAATCTTTCCGAAGAAGATATTTATATTCCTCAATCAAAAATTAATTTAACACCATTTGGTGAAATGGCTGAACTAAAAAATTTGACTAATACTGCTAAAATTCGTTCCGATATAGTTAGACGTTTAAACAAACTTAAGAACTCTGTAAACAAACCACCTCAATTTAGAAGAAAAAGAATCACTTTTGCAAATTTGTGATAATTATCATGACATATTTTATTTAGAAACACAAATGCAATTAAACATAAAATTCCAATACCTGTTAATCATCCACCAATTAATACAACACCGTATAGACTCCCTCAGACTCAAAAACAAATTATNCGCTGCGTTTTGATAAGTGTTATTTACATTACTTCACGTATTATGCCCATGTAATTACATATGATAATTAAATTATGCTTTTTTAATGCCATAGTAAAGGAAACTTAAAAGTGCTATCATGTGCAATGAACATTTAAACGTAATGCAGAAATTGTTTTATTTCAGCAGAAAAAAGACTATAACTACAATCTTCCCTGCAGAATCTGAAGTTTTGACAGTTAACTGGTTATACGAACTGGAAATTAAAGACCATTTGTAATTTTAGTTTATTATGTTATAACGTAGAGGTTCTTCAGCGCTATTTTCAATTTTTACTTTCACCACCTGTTATCCCAAACGTTTTGCCATTCTTCCACAATTTTCTTTGGTACTCATCAGTAATGATGCTCTGTACAATCGTTAATTTCCAATAAATATTTCTATTCAATAGCACAACAAGGCAAGGAAATGTTTGTATTGTGGCGATTTAATACGTTTTACAAAAACAATTTACTATTTTTGAAAAATTAAGTGTGTGTTTCTATATGTCTCTGTAAATTTTATTACTTGTATTAGTTAAAGACCGGTACTATTCCTTATACACAATTTTGTTTAATATTGATTATTTATTTATTTGTTGATTATTACTCTCAATTTTGGAAGGTTTTCATTTGTTCAAAGGAGTAGAAGTTACACCTTGCGTTAACTATTAACACGACAAGAAGATACATACTTAGTCGTTTGAAAGATTTTTTGTAACTCATCGATTGTACTTATTACTTGTTTAAAGTAAAGTACCACATCTACTGATTAATTAATAATAACGCATGGCGTAGGTATTGCCAGCCGTCTACTTCAGAAAAGGCACGCGTTTTATTACAATGGTAGATTTCAATTGGTTAAGTTATTTGTGTGTTTGGAATTTTTGTAAATGTGTGTGTGTATTGTTGTGATTGTAAATTTAATTGCGAGTTGTGTTATTATTGTGTATATATTCTTTACTTATAATTTTGTTTGTATACCTACTCCAGAGCCGGGCAATCTCGGCTCTTTTGGCTCCCGACAGCTGCTCAGGTATAGCCAAGGAGCTCCTCATTGATCCTGCGAGTGCGAGTGAGATGATTCTTTCCTTTTCTTATCCCTTCCATTTCGTAGGTGAGTCCTCTCTTCCATAGTCAAACCCAATAGTATTGCGAACGTAGTAACGATAATTTTCGTAGGTATTATTTAAGTTGCGAGAGAGGCTTCGCTCGTCTACGGGATGAAAGGGCTTAATATGGGAGTGGTAGGGAGAAGAAAAAGAGAAATCAATTACTGCTTACTCTCTCGTACATGGAGTGACTCAAACTAACCTCAGGTAGCGGCTCCTACGAAGTTAAAGTTTGCCCGACTACAACTTACTCTTTACCTGCTCTGTATCTATTCTTCGCTTAAACGAATATTTAATTGCTTACTTAGTTTCCTATCATCCCTTTTAACAATTCAAATCTGTATACTATAAACAAAAACAGCTATCTCAGCAGTCCGCTGATATTGGAGATAGTGTTTATAAACAAAGATTTCAAAAAAGTGATTTTGTGGGGCCCACTAAGAAAACGTAACATGACACACTCAAGGCTTATCTATGGAATAAAAAAAAAGATATATCGGGCATTCTGTAAATAGCGTTGAATAAAAGCAGACATTTGTTATATCCAACCCACACTATCACAAGGTGGCGACAGTCTACTTCAACCCCGAATTCTTCAGTCTAGGCTAGTCTACAAATAATACTTCACCCTGCATCAAGGAGTCAGTCTATCTACGGTACAGCTAATAGTTCGCTCCTTATCGGTAATTATCAATATAAGTGCAGATTGTAAATGAGTTCTTTTACAATAAATAAATAAGTTTCTCGAGTTTTAAAATCTTTTTTAAAAATCCAACCCTTTGGATATTCGACATAACTGGCGCTGCGAACAGGATCTGGAAAGCGTGTCTGGAAAACTGGAAAACCTACGCTTTAGAATATCAATTCTACAACGTCCACATCTACAAAAGAATCTGAAACATCAAAAACAACGGTTTTCTGTCCATAAGAAAATTCCATTCCACTGAGGAGTGAAACTTTTGCTAAAAGGCTGCAAATTTGGAGGATTTTGAAACAGGTTAGTGCATTTTTCGTATTTATCCTTTCTACTTGTCCTCTTCGTTAAATTGTACACAAGATGACTACCGCAACAAATCCCATAGTTACAATTAATGAATTTAAAACGAAATTTGATTTGTTCAGTTCTGCAATTCCAAATTTTCATGGAGCAGAAAATGAATTAAGGCAATTTCTTAACGCCTGCGATAATTTCTACAATGTTGTAGCTACTACCGCGGAAGAATATATTAATTTAAAATTCTATGTAATTGTTAATAAATTAAAGGGAGATGCATTTCTTTTGTATTCAGCAGAGAGACCAACAGAGTGGGCCTCACAACGCGGTTTTTTAAAAGAACGTTTTGGTCTTCCCGAGGACGAGAAGTTATTATATAATCAATTAATAGGCTGTTACATGTTCCAAAACGAACACTATGAATAATACTATTTGCGATTATATAATATACTAAGTAAAACTTGCGAAGCTGCTAGTGGTCTAACTGATCAGCAATACAGATGAAGTCACTATAAAAGCGAAACTTTGAAAGTATTTTGCGCTGCCATCAATCAGCCCTATCGCTAACATCTTCTATATAAAACTCCAATTAGTTTACAACAATCCCTTTCATTTTGCAAAGAATTAGATAATTTAAATCAAAATTCGGTATTATACCAACAAATGCAGAAAATACAAGTAAATGGTAAACAAAAC
>NW_020438941.1:400901-404534 GCF_000699045.2 Agrilus planipennis | reverse complement strand
ATTAGTATACATAGTTTTAAAGACATTCGAACATTTAAATAATTAACTGCTTTCTTAATAAATGTAACATCATTAATATAGTTTTTAAAATAGTATAGTATAATCGTATATAATTCATAACCGATAACTTCTATCTTATATTATTTGTAGCAAATTTTATTATTCTTAAGGTTTTATTTCGTTGCCCTTCATAAAACCTCTTCTTTAGGGGGAATGTGTTATAAACCCATCTAATATTATAAACATATCTTTTCTTTCTACTTCTACGAAATGCTGACAATCGTTCTCTTCTATTACTCTTTAAAAATCTTATTATTCTTAAGGTTTTATTTCGTTGCCCTTCATAAAACCTCTTCTTTAGGGGGAAGGTGTTGTAAACCCATCTAATATTATAAACATATCTTTTCTTTCTACTTCTACGAAATGCTGACAATCGTTCTCTTCTATTACTCTTTAAAAATCTCACTTTTACAACCTCCTTTAAAAAATATCCCTCCTTACAATTTTAACAACCACCGCCTACATTTTCTTCAATTAACAATAACATCCTATAAAACTTCTTTCGCTTCGGCATTTCTGCATGTAATTTACCCTGAACCGGCAACCTATCGCAAAATTACAACACCCCTTATAAACCTCTTTTATACTTTTTACTTCAAAACTATTCTTTTATTTATNGTGTAGTAAAATGTCACGCGTTATATGTAAACTTTGTAAACAAAACGTAAAAAATCAGAAATAGAAATCGATAATGGTAATAACAATAAATAACATCAATATCGTGTTTTGTATTCGTACTGTTCGTTACTGGTTCTCGTTACTCGTTAGTCATAGTGGTGACGTGACACGTGAGCACGCGAGATTCAAATACGAATCTTGATGACTTTCGTTTTTCTTTTTTTGTCCATTTTTTCATAAAAATTAAAGACGATCTGTATATGTTGAACGTGTCGTCACCAATGAAATGAAATAAATGAATAATAGCCGAGATCGGCCGCGACGTCTATCACACATCGATTGATGATAACAAATATACAGTTTATTTTATATTTTCGGGACCCCACGACGTATAATTAGCGATAGAGGTTCGGCCTATACGCCCAGAAAATTTGAATCGTTTTGTAATAAATATGGTATTCATCACACTCTAAATGCGGTAGCCACGCCTCGGGCAAATGGCCAGTGTGAGCGTGCAAACCGGGTTGTGCTAAATACCCTAGCAGTAATGGCTGCAGGCATGAAAGAGTCCAAATGGGACACACTTGTTAAGCCAATTCAAGGTATTCTGAACTCTACAGAAAATAAAACCATAGGTGTTTCACATTTAGAAGTTCTGGCGGGATACAAAGGGCGAAACATCGCAGAAGCGAAAATTCTTAGCGTTGTGCAAAATGAGGTAGAGCGACTAGATTTACAACAAGTAAGAGAAAATGTGAGTAAACGGATCGTTAGAGATCAAAATGTTCAAAAGAAGCGATTTGATAAAACCCGTAAAAAAGCAAAACAATATACTAAAGGTGAAATAGTAATGATACTAAAAACAAGCATACAAGCTACAGGTAGTAGTCAAAAACTCGCACCATCGTTTAGGGGACCATTCANGGAAAGGCGCCTTAGGAAGGTCAACACGAGCGGTGTGGATGAAATTGTAACAGGATGACAAACTGGATTATTATATGCTAAGACGTGACGATGAAAGGTTATATATAAAAAGTCGATGTATGGACTATGAAAAATATATAGTGTTATTCGTTTTGAACCTTAAACTGTTTAGTTTAATTTCAACCCTTACAAATTCAGGAATGGGATTGGTTAATCCATGTGCATAAAAAGTACATTTAATAAGTTAGTGACAAGTGTTTAAAGATAATTAAAATGGGCAAACATAAAAGTAGTAATTTTCGACAACAAAAACCGCAAACTCCGGATGGACACTCCCCTGAAATACCATTCACATTAAGGCGACTATCGTCATCGGGAGATTCCATATCTTCAGAGGGATACACCCTAGAAAGATCACCCCCACCCATGAAAAGCCCTGAAAGAGCGACCAGAAGTACGAGTTCCAAAAGAAAACACAAAGAGAAAAGTCGAAAAGATCTTCAACATATGAAAGGGAAATCTCGAGGCAAAAGAAGAAACTCGCACGTCTAGAAGAAAAGATAAGTACTCTTTTAAATGACAGACTCTCTACAATTAATGTTCCGACTCTTAGTCTGGCCGTAAATGAGGCAGTCATTCCAACCTTTGATCCAGGTGTCGGTTTATTAAGTGTATCGGAGTGGTTAATTAAAGTAGACGGACTTGCAACTTTTCATAAATGGGACGAATTAACTGTAATTAAATTAGCTACAAGTCGGTTTCGGGGAAACGCGCGTGTTACCTGGGATGATCTTAAAGATTTACTGTTAACAACTTTTCCTGAACCGGTTAAATTTGGGAAATTATTAATTGAAGCAGCGAATTATGAACCCAGTTATAAACAAAATTTGAGTGATTTTTGTTTCGAAAAGGTGACAAAACTAAATAAACTAAATTTGGACATTCCCGAAGTGTGCTTGATTGACAGTGTTATCGAAAGTTTAGGTGATGATACTATTGCGTTATCTACTTATTACTTATCAAGTAAAACAGTAGGCGAATTAGCCAACTATTTGAGTCATCAATCAATTACTAAAATAACTTTTACTAAAAACAGTAATACAAGCAGTTCATATCATAAAAAATTAAAGGATCAGGTTCCTACTCAACTTTATAAACAAAAACAATATAAGAATTCATCGATAAAAAGAATTAATTGTTGTAAATGCGGCGGAAATCATCGCGTATCTCGCATCAGACTGTCGAAAGCCGATAATAAAATGTAACTTGTGTAACAAACTAGGTCACACACGGGAACAGTGTAGCGACAAATCACGTTCGAATAAAAAACAAATTGCCCAGTGTGAAACAGACTCATTATTAGGCCCCGCAATAAAAACAAAAGACTTATTTATTAAAAATGCTCGAATTAACGGACGAAAAATAAAATGTTTAGTCGACACGGGGAGTAGCTGTACGATTATTCGCTATTCCATTGCGAAATATTTACATTTGAATATCACAAGCGATGTAAATACTACCATAAAAAGTTTCATGGGGACTAGCCTCAACGTAAATTTAACATCGACGGTGCGTATATATGTGGATGAAACAAGTGCAATCGTAACCGCGTTTGTAAGCACTCAGATTATTTCAATATATAATATTTCAAATACACCTTAAAATAAAAGTCAACCAAGGGCAGTATGTTCGAAAATATTTCAAGGACTCATTTGTTTAGACTAGAATAACACTTCTCATGAGCTCGCTCCGTCCCTAGATTACCTATGTAGCTATGGGAATGTCTTGTAAATACATACATATACTATATAGTTTTAACTATCCCGTTCCCTGTGTCTTAAACTTAATCAGGGCAGTGTATTAAAGACAGTGAATGTGTGCAGTGTTGTGTTGTTGTTATAAAAGGGTGAGTTTATTCACTGAGCGTTCTGCCTGTTATATTTGTCTACCTTTTGAATCACTTGATAAATGAATATTCTGCATGAATAATATTATTGATAAATAATTACTCGATGTTGATAATTCGTATGT
>NW_020438941.1:390195-396638 GCF_000699045.2 Agrilus planipennis | reverse complement strand
ATTTCGCAATACACAGTAAAACTGCTCGTATCGAAACAATTGAAAAACTCCCGAGCAAACTACCGAAAAACTGACGAGAAAACGTATTTTCGAATATTATCTCTTGCTATTTGTGTTCTGGGCCCATAACCTGTTGAGTATTGCCAGTAATGATACACAGTGATGATAGCCAAGAATAATAAAAGAAAATATATTTAATAAAACATGTACTGTTGTACAGAAGGCAGATCTAAAACTAACTTTTAAAACAATATTTTATTCGCTGCTGTCCACCGCTGCCGTCTTGCGAACCTGCTTATTAGACAAAACATCCGGTATAGGAGCAGAAGGCGATAACACAATAAAGGTGTCTAAAAGTTAACACAAATAGATATTCATATTCTTCATATTAAGTTTTCCAGGTTAATTAACTTTAACAGTTTCCCCTTCAGAAGTTCTGGCGGGATATAAAGGGCGAAACATCGCAGAAGCGAAAATTCTTAGCGTTGTGCAAAATGAGGTAAAGCGACTCGATTTACAACAAGTAAGAGAAAATGTAAGTAAACGGATCGTTAAAGATCAAAATGCTCAAAAGAAACGATTTGATAAAACCCGTGAAAAGGCGAAACAATATACTAAAGGTAAAGTAGTAATGATTCGAAAAACAAGCATACAAGCTACAGGTAGTAGTCAAAAACTTACACCATCGTTTAGGGGACCATTCAAAATCACAAGTGTTTTGTATAAAGACAAGTATGAGGTAGAGGACCTTCGAGAAGGCATGAAACGGTCACGAACAGTTGTAACCGTAGATGAAATGAAACCTTGGATACTCCTAAGAGGTGAGAAGGTGACATAGGGTCATCATTTTACTAAGCTAAGAGGCACATGGCCTCTTCAAAAAAAAAAAAAAAAAACAATAATAATAATAGTAATAGTTTTCAGGATAAATGAGAGTATGTCTGTGATAATAATGAATGAATAAATGAAATATGAACAATTTTAAGGATGACATTACAATTTCTTTCACTGCTTCAGCCGCACTTACGAATTCCGCTTCTGTTGTAGAAAGCGCTACACATTGTTGTTTTCTACTTTTCCATACAACAGCNGACCCAGCCATGGACATGGACCTGACCATACTGACACCTGTTAGTTGACCACATTAATAATTTTGATGTATATTAAATCACTCATGTAAGAGAGATACAGTTGATTTACTTATTTACTTATTACAAGTGCAAGCATTTATCTACCAGCGTTTCTTATCTCTTCTCTCCCTTACACGTTTATAATAAATAACGATAAAATAAACTATGATATAATTCTCGGGACCGATTTTCTCGGGCAATCTCATATTCTAATGGAAAAAACTCCTGATTGTCTACGTTTACATACATACCGGAACTATCAAAAAAAATAATAAACAGCATCGAATATGAACTAGAAGATAAATTAGATTTCTCCAAAATCAATTTTGGCAACATCAGTGAATCTAACAAAAGCTGGTGTTTGACCTACTTACGTCCTATAAACAATGCGTGTCAACTTCCTTATCTGACCTGGGCAGAACAAACACTGTTGAGATGAAAATAAAATTAAAAACTGATGAACCTGTAGTTTACAGACCATATCGAATGTCTATTTCCGAAAGAAAAATACTTAACGATATAATTGATGATCTATTAAGAAACAGTATTGTGAGACCACCTCAATCACCCTATGCCAGCCCCATTATACTTTGCAAGAAAAAAACAGGTGACTATAGGATGTGTGTCGATTTTAGAAAACTTAATGCGATTACCGTGAAAGATAAGTACCCTTTGCCTCTTATAGAGGACCAGATAGACAGAGTAGGAGGAAATATTTTCTTTACTGGGTTAGATATGGCTTCAGGTTACTACCAAGTCCCAATGGCGTTCGTAACACCCGATGCGCATCTAGAATTTGTACGATTGCCATTCGGGTTGTGCAACGCGCCGGCCGTTTATCAACGATTAATAAACGATATACTAGGTGACTTAAAATATACTATTGCCTTTCCCTATATTGATGATATCATCATACCGTCGGTTACTTTTGAGGAAGGTTTGGACAGGCTGCATAAAGTTTTAGAAGTACTAAAAGAAAACGGCTTGACTCTAAAATTGAGTAAATGCACATCCTTTAAAAGAAAAATTGAGTACTTGGGGAGAAAAAGTAGTAGCGAAGGTGTACTTCCGGGATCATTAAAGGTAAAAGCTGTGATGGAGGTGTCAGATCCTCAAAATATAAGGCAAGTAAGACAATTTTTAGGATTGTCCGGCTATTTTCCGAAGTTTATCCAAAATTATGCACACCAAGTGGAACCATTAACACGGTTACTTAAAAAGGATACCAAATGGTCCTGGGGCGAAGAACAAAAAGCAGCCGTTCAAAACATTAAAACCGCTTTATCATTAAAACCTATTTTAGCAATATTTGACCCTAAACTACCAACCGAACTACACACGGACGCGAGTTCAATAGGAGTAGCCGGTATGCTAGTACAGAAACATGACATAGGGATGAAAGTAGTCGGTTATTTTAGTAAGCAAACCACCCCCGAACAAAAACTATATCATTCGTATGAATTAGAAACCATGGTGGTAGTATTATCATTACAACATTTTAGGGTTTACCTACTAGGTATCCAATTCAAAATAGTCACCGACTGCAGTGCATTACGTGCAACTTTTGTTAAGAAGGACTTACTGCCTCTAATAGGTCGAGGGTGGTTACAAGTCCAAGAATTTACGTTCGATGTGGAACATCGAGTGGGTACTAAAATGAGCCACGTCGATGATCTTAGCCGTAACCCCATCGAAGAATGCATAAATGTTATTGATTTAACCGAAGCAGATTGGATTGTTGCGGCCCAATCACAAGACGACACCGTAACCAAAATCAAAACTATACTTAGTGAGGGTACGCGAAATCGAAACACTAAACAATGTTTTGACAACTTTTTGTTGAAAAATGACAAAAGGATGCAAGTGGTAAATATGCAGGTTATGCCATGATGACTCTGGTCATTTAGGATTTGAAAAGACACTTAAAAGAATCGCCGAAAAGTATTGGTTAGCCAAAATGCGTGGCTTTGTAAAGAAATATGTACAATCATGTCTATCTTGTATGTATTATAAACATCCTTCTGGTAAAAAGGAAGGTCAAATGTATCCAATCGAGAAGGTGCCAGTACCTTTCGATATACTTCATATCGATCATTTGGGGCGATTTAAGAAAATTTCGAAAGCAAACAGTTATATTTTGACCATTATAGACGGATTCACAAATTTTACAATTCTTGAAGCAGTGAAAGATACGAAAACAAAACACGTGATTAACACATTACTCAGTTTATTTTATATTTTCGGGACCCCACGACGTATAATTAGCGATAGAGGTTCGGCCTATACGTCCAAAAAGTTTGAATCGTTTTGTAATAAATATGGTATTCATCACACTCTAAATGCGGTAGCCACGCCTCGGGCAAATGGCCAGTGTGAGCGTGCAAACCGGGTTGTGCTAAATACCCTAGCAGTAATGGCTGCAGGCATGAAAGAGTCCAAATGGGACACACTTGTTAAGCCAATTCAAGGTATTCTGAACTCTACAGAAAATAAAACCATAGGTGTTTCACATTTAGAAGTTCTGGCGGGATACAAAGGGCGAAACATCGCAGAAGCGAAAATTCTTAGCGTTGTGCAAAATGAGGTAGAGCGACTAGATTTACAACAAGTAAGAGAAAATGTGAGTAAACGGATCGTTAGAGATCAAAATGTTCAAAAGAAGCGATTTGATAAAACCCGTAAAAAAGCAAAACAATATACTAAAGGTGAAATAGTAATGATACTAAAAACAAGCATACAAGCTACAGGTAGTAGTCAAAAACTCGCACCATCGTTTAGGGGACCATTCAAAATCACAAGGGTTTTNTTTATTGCACTTATATTATCTACTCGTAGCACATTTTTATTTATTTTCACACCGATCTCGTTAAACAATCGATTTAACCACACAATTTCTTTCACTGCTTCAGCCGCACTTACGAATTCCGCTTCTGTTGTAGAAAGCGCTACACATTGTTGTTTTCTACTTTTCCATACAACAGCTGCATTTCCCAACTTGCAAAGCACTCTGGTGGTCGATTTCCTTGTGATTTTGGCGAAAGTTATATCTGGTCTAGATATGACTTGCAAATACATCAGGCTGCCAACCGCTTCTCTATAAGGAAAGTCTTTTATTTCAATTCTTTCATTAATTTTCTCATTCCAACCACTTTGAATTTGCGTAGATACTGGCTTGCATTCTGACATATTGAACTTTTCTAAAACTTCTTGCATAGATCGTCTGACAAACAAATAACGAACCATTCATTTTCGTAATTTCCATTCCAAGAAAACTACCAACTGTTCGAAATATTTTGGTTTCAAATCTTCGAGATAAGCTCTCCAAAAACTCTTCAGCAAAACTTTCGTCTTCTGCTACTATTAATCCATGGTCTACATACAGCACAATAAATGCTCTTTCTGGTCTTCAGTGATACATTCGTTCCAGCAACGTGAAGCCTGCTTTAATCCATACAAACTTTTTAAAAGCTTGCACACTTTTAGTGAACCGTCTTCGTAACCCTCTGGTTGCTTCATGTAAATTTCTTCATGAAGTGTTGCACACAGAAATGCAGTCTTGATATCAAATTGTCGAAGACTCATATCTTCCATTGCTGCTGTGGCTAACAAAACTCTCACTGTATCGTACCTCACCACTGGACTAAAAGTCTCTGTATAATCAATACCTCTCTTTTGAGAATAACCTTTTATAACTAGACAAGCTTTATAAAAAGTTGGACATCCATTGGCGTCATTTTTAATCTTATAAACCCAACGATTGTCTATGACGTTTTTATTTGGTGGTCTATCTACTAATGTCCATGTTTTATTTTTAAATAGCGAACGTATCTCATCATCCATTGCTAGTTTCCATTGTTCTGAATCAGCTGATTTCATAGCTTCTTCATAATTAGCCGGTTCTTTTGAAGCAAACATCGCTACAGGTACACCATAAAAATCAGGTTGTCTTAATTTATGTCTATCACGTAATCTTGGAAGTTCTTTTTCTTCTTTCTTTAAAACGACTTCGGATGTATCATCTACATCTCCATTTGAATTAGGATCATCTGACTTGGTTTCCAACTTGTTATCTACAGGCACCACTTTGTTAGTAACTTCCTTTTTAAAAATCACATCATGACTTAAAACGACGTCGTGTAGTTCTGGAATCTAAACACGATACCCAGCAACCCCTTCTGTGTAACCAACAAAATAACCACGTAAAGCTTTTTTGTCTAACTTTTGACGTTTTTGTTGTGGAACATGGACGAAGCATTCAGTTCCGAAAACCTTGAAATTTTCAAATTTGGGTTTTTTGTCATACCAAAGCTCAAAGGGACTTTTGCCTGCAAATTTCGTTGTTCCCGTTCTGTTTATCACATACACGGCTGTATTGACTGCCTCAGCCCATAAAAATTTTGGTAAATCTGATTTAGAATAAAGAAAAGAATGTGCCGTTTCCATAATAGTTCTATTCTCTCTTTCTGCCGAACCATTCTGTTGTGGTGTGTATGGTGTTGAAACCGTGTGCTTGATTCCATTACGATTTAAGAAAGCGCGAACCTCTTTGTTACTCAAAAAATTGCATTTGTATTAAGGACAAGCTTTCGTCTGACTTTAGGTCGTAAACACTATGCAACTTTTGCCACATATCACACGCTGTCTCGCAATTCATTAATAATTGCAACGGTTTTGCTTCCACGGACGTAACAAACAATTTTCGAGCAAATCTATCAGCCTTTGTCCATTTCTTTAATTTCTTTTCGAATTCCGCATCATTCGAATTTGGTTTTTCTTCAGTTCCTTGACAAACGGCCAATGCATCTTCACTATCCAATATAGTTTGCACTATAAACTGCCACATTTGCCAATTATCTGCATCACGTAATTTCTCGATTTTTAATTTGTCGGCCTCCATTTCGCAATACACAGTAAAACTGCTCGTATCGAAACAATTGAAAAACTCCCGATCAAACTACCGAAAAACTCACGAAAAAATGTATTTTCAAATATTTTTTCTTGCTACTTGTGTTCTGGGCCCATAACCTGTTGAGTATTGCAAGAAATGATACACAGTGATAATAGCCAAGAATAATAAAAGAAAATATATTTAATAAAACATGTACTGTTGTACAGAAGGCAGATCTAGAACTGACTATTTAAAACAATATTTTATAGCTGCTGTCCACCGCTACCGTCTTGAGAACCTGCGTATTAGACAAAACATCCGGTACAGGAGCAGAAAGCGATAACACAATAAAGGTGTCTAAAAGTTAACACAAATAGATATTCATATTGTACATATAAAGTTTTCTTTGTTAATTAACTTTAACA
>NW_020438941.1:384180-389944 GCF_000699045.2 Agrilus planipennis | reverse complement strand
CCTCTTCAAAAAAAAAAAAAAACAATAATAATAATAGTAATAATTTTCAGGATGAATGAGAGTATGTCTGTGATACGCTAAAGTGAAAGTACAAATGAATGAAATATGAACAATTTTAAGGATGACATTATGAAAACGCACACTAATTATGTATGTATGATTGTGAAATATGGCCGTGTGCAAATGAAAAAAAAAGGGGCTATGAGGGTGACATAGTAATAGTTTTCAGGATAAATGAGAGTATGTCTGTGATAATAATGAATGAATAAATGAAATATGAACAATTTTAAGGATGACATTATGAAAACACACACTAATTATGTATGTATGATTGTGGCATATGGACGTGTGCAAATGAAAAAAAAAGGGCTATGAGAGTGACATATGGTCACAATATTATTGGCAAGGGCCAAACATTATTAGGATTCATCAAAAGAATAGGTAGCAAATGTGTCATTGACCAAAGTGGTCAATATCAATGTATGTGTACCCTACAGGGCTAGCTAGCTAATGTTGAAACGACACAAAATCAAAAATCAAAAATTCAAAAAGAATGAATGAAAATACATATGTACGCATGTGTATAATGATGATAGTAAAACAAAACGTGACAAAGGGATGTCATGAAAACGTAGCAATGGCTACCAAAATCACTCAAAGGAATGATCTAATGTTTGCTCTGTAGCGATGGCTACTGTGACATATAAGATCACTTAAACTAGAGCACAATTATTGTCTTGTAGCGAGCGCTACTGTAACACAAGGTCACGTATGTTAAGGCGACAATGGTTGCCAAGTGCTACCTACTTATAATGTGAAAGTGTTGAATGAGTCCAACTACTATTCTTATGATGTTTTTACTTCTTACTAATTCAATTTTGTTTCATAGATGACGATAGTGGACAAAGCCAGTCGGAAGATGATTTTGAACCACACTATGGTGGGGTTCAGAATGATCAATCTGAGGACAGCTTGATAAAATAGGATGGCCGAATGTAAGAAGTATAAGAAAGGGGCTTTTCCTGGTAGCCTATCGAGAGCCGATGTTTGGGTTATGTTATCAGGAAAGGCACCTAAGGAAGGTCAACACGAGCGGTGTGGATGAAATTGTAACAGGATGACAAACTGGATTATTATATGCTAAGACGTGACGATGAAAGGTTATATATAAAAAGTCGATGTATGGACTATGAAAAATATATAGTGTTATTCGTTTTGAACCTTGAACTGTTTAGTTTAATTTCAACCTTTACAGTAGTTTCCTATCATCCCTTTTAGCAATTCAAGTCTGTATACTATAAACAAAAACGGCTACCTCAGCAGCCCGCTGATATTGGAGATGGTGTATATAAACAAAGATTTCAAAGAAGTGATTTTGTGGGGCCCACTAAGGAAACTTAACGTGACACACTCAAGACTTATGGAATAAAAAAAAGATACATCGGGCATTCTGTAAATAGCGGTGAATAAAAGTAGACATTGTTTCTTTTATTCTTATTAATACAAATGTGATCTTTATGTAAACATAAAATATTCTCATGTGGTTTTAATTAATGGTATCAGTCAATTTATGACTTACCGTGTTAGGTGTACCATTAGTCTTGATGTTTGATTTACCGTCAAACTCATAAGAGCTTGTTCGGTAGCTGTATGAAATGATTCAAAGTATTCGTGCGTGGTGGTTTTCATTAAATTAGTGGGTTTTATTTATCAGAAACGGATCCTAGTGTTGATCTGCGAGCGTAGAGAGTGATTCCTGCTGATAGATCGTAACACGGGAAGAACTGTGATAAATAAAATGTCAACCGGGAGGTTACCTGAAAACACATCAACGGCGATGGAGATGGCGACAAGTAGTGAGGGTCGAGAAACAGGTCAGTGATTTTTTCCAAATATTCAGAATGTTTTACCAGAATTTGATGTTGTCAAAGACAACATTTCCACTGACCAATGGATCGAAGAGTACGGCGAATTGTATGAATGGGATGAAGTTACTATCAAACATTACCGGTTGCTACAATTAATTGGAGTGGCGAAAAAGTGGCTTCACAGTCTATAAGCCCCGACACAAGTAGAACCTGGTACGAGTGGACAGTACCATTGAGGGAAACTTTTCGAATATCTGAAAGCGCAAAAACTTGAACACTTGAAGCGGAAAATTACCGTTGGAAAGGTAATCAGAATATCACCGAATATTTCTTTGAAAAATAAGCGAAATGCAACAGGTGTGATATATGGTTTTTCCTACTACGAATGTGAACCACAACCGTTAGTTGGGTATGGTAAGGAAATAGTTAAACCTTTGGGATTATTTACTGCTACGTTGACAATTGACGATGTTTCCGCCAAAGTCAAAATTCACGTTGTACCTGATCACTCACAAACGGTCCCGTCACTCGTTGGGCATCTGTTTACTGAACAAACGCACATTATAATAATAAGTAAATCCAGCGAATTAATTATCCAGAATTCAGGTGAAACGATTCTATTCGAACCAAGAAAAGAAATAATAAGGGCAGTAGAAACGACCACAATACCAGCCAATTTTGTTGGTCGTATCAAGGTAAAATCCGACGTAACAAATTACGACCTATGTATTGAAGTAGGGATTAGGAAGACAGGACATGCAATCCCGAGATGTGTTGTAACGACCGATCCTTATGAAGGACAATCTATGTTGGAAGTTTTAACTTTAGCCGAAAGTGAGTTAAAAATTACAGACGGGAGTGTTATTACGCGGGGTGAAATTTGCGACGAAGTAAATTGTGAAGAAAATAGTGAATAGTGAAAAAGAAGTGACAAGTGACAAATTAAATCTGACCTAGAAGGTGAAGACGCGGAAAATCTCTTGGACCTAATTAACGAACTTAAAGATGTGATTGCGCGAAATACGCGACAGTTAGGTAAATATGCAAATTGAACTAACAAGTGATAACCCGGTATATTACAAATCATATCGTTTATCAGTGTATGAACGCAAACAAGTGAACAATGTAGTGAATGACTTAAAGGATGTGGACATAATTGAAGAATCGACTTCACCTTTCACTAGCTCTTGCCTCCTGGTCAGGAAGAAAACGGGAGATTTCAGGCTATGTGTAGACTACAGGGCATTGAATCGTATCACGAAGAAGGACCGTTATCCTTTTCCTCGTATATATGATCAGTTCGATCTGCTCCACGGTAAGCAGTATTTTATAACGGTAGATTTACGTAGAGGTTACTATCAAATAACAATGGAGGAGGATTCAAAATCCAAAACTGCGTTTGTTACTCCAGATGGCCCATATCAATTTAAACGTATGAGCTTTGGGCTTTGTAACGCTCCATCTCTATTTCAAAGATTTATCAATCTAATTTTGGGTAGTTTTAAATATACCATCGCAATGGCATATTTGAATGATATAATTGTTCCTTGCGAAACATTAGAGGAAGGCATGCGAAATTTACGTCAAGTTTTAATTACCTTACGTGAAAATAACTTAACCCTAAGGATTAATAAATGCCAATTTTTTTGTTAAGAAAATTGATTATTTAGGTTTTGAAGTCAGTAAGGATGGCATTTCACCAGGTAAAGCTAAGCTAAATAGTATTGTAAACTTTCCGATACCAACAGACATAAAAGCAGTACGTAGTTTCGTAGGATAAGCGAGTTACTTTAGAAGATTCGTAAAAAATTTCGCAACCATTATCCATCAGTTAACTGAACTTTTAAAGAAAGACAAGAAATTTGTTTGGACTGACATTGAACAAAAATCAATGGACAAAATAAAATCCAAATTAGTAAGTGAACCGACTGTAATAGCTTAAAATTACTCCAGGGCAAACGCGACCTTAACCCCCGAATTGGTAGGTGATTTATACGACTTTCGGAGTACCAATATAGAATTGATCGGTTAACGTCGTTGCAGAATCATTAAGCCGATATCCTGTGGAAAATGGCGTGGAACCTGAGATTGTAGGCTTACCGATTCATCATATTAACATTACGAAGGACTGGATTGCTGCTTTACAACAAACGGATCCTGAAATTTTAGAAATAAGCAAAAAATTGGAGGAAGGTGATTTAGAAACCCATGAAAAGTTTACTCCGTGTGGTGGGCGCGTATTTCGCTTCACCAACAATAAATTTCGTTTGTATGTACCTTAAGATTTACGCTATGATATAGTTAGTGAAACTAATAAAAAACTTTGTCATTTGGGTATTGATAAAACGGTCAATAAACTTAAAGAATGCTTTTATTTTCCGAAACTGAGAGAATTTACAACAATATATAAACAGATGTATATATTGCTTATACCACAAAGATTCAACCGGAAAACATTTAGGGTACGCGCATCTATTCGAAAAGGAGACTTCATGTTTCCATGCTGTAGGTACATATTGACCATTTAGACCCGTTCGTAAAAACCGATTCTAAGAACGCTTACATAATAGGTATAATTGATGGGTTTTCTAAATACACGGTTTTGGAGGCAATGAAAGATACGAGTGCATATGAAGCACGTAAAATTTTACAGGAGTTCATATCCCATTATGGAAAACCGTTTCGCGTAATTACCGATCGGGATACTGCATATACCGGTCGTGTGTTCGAGGAATTTTGCCAGCAATTTAATATAGTCCATGTTAAAGTCGCGGCGGGAACTCCTAGAGGAAATAGGCAGATAGAGCGTTTAAATAAAACAATACTTTCGTGCTTATCCACGAGCATGGATTGCGAATCAGGAGACAGGTCGTGGGACGAAAAATTATACGACGTATTAACAACAGCGTACATCGCATAACCAAATGTACTCTATTTGAGTTAGTTTTCAGAAGCAAACAGGCGGGTCTTCACGAAAATCCGTTAACAACCGAAATAGTTCAATTAAACGAACAACTGGATAGCGAAAGGACTAATTTAACCGAGGTCTCAAAATTATTAGACGAAAATCGAAGCAATCAATTTCGACCTTGTAAACCAAAATATAAAGTAAAATCATTCAAGGTTGGGGATTCAGTTCTAGTAAAAGCATAGATACCAGCTACAGGGGAAAGTCGAAAATTTGCGGCGAAATTCAGGGGCCCATATATTGTACCGAAAGTTTTAGAAAGCGATAGATATGTGGTGGAGGATATAGAAGGACAACAACAGGGTGGTTGGATTTATAAAGGCATATTGTCAAGCGAGCGATTAAAGTTGGTATATCAGAAGGTGTAAAATAGTTAAGTCATTTATTTTATAATATACACGTTTGTTAAAAAAAAAAGAAAATGAATATTTAACTATTGTTAAGCAAATAAATATTAAGAACTGTTCGGAGTGCTTGAGCCGTACAGGATACTGTTGTGGAGTGTTTGAGCCACACAGCGTGTTAAAATCCTTTCACCCGTTACTTTATTTTTACCATTGACCCCGTTGCACCGCAAGGCATCTTTTTGTTGTTGTTTAGCACTCGTGGGTGACAGACACGATGTGCCCCATAAAGTGTAGTTTTAAACAGAAAAGCTTACTTTGGTGAAGGTCTATAAAACAAATGGCATTTAGGGGAACTGGTCGCTCATACTTTTGTTTTGTTCCAGGTATTTCGCACGTCGTGTCACCTTGTACTGATGCATCTTCCATTTAACAATCAGTTTTAGTTTTGTTTTGGTAAAATAGTTATTGTATATTGCTTTTCCTTTTCTTTAATAAATATATTTTACTTTAATTAATATCTTCGGCAGTCTGAAGTAATTTGTGCCACAATTTTCTCAGGTGTGGGGTTACCTTGAGTATTA